>NW_014578428.1:65308-69627 GCF_000485595.1 Priapulus caudatus
GCAACCACGGACACATGACCCTCCCCTCTCCCATACCCCACCCGCGCCGTAGGGCCCTCCCCTCACGCACACCGGAATGCCCACCCCCTCTTCGCCGTATTGCCTTAAAGTATAACCGTCGATGCATCTTGCTGACTGCTGGCTGACTATCCGGAGGGATAGCAAGTAAAGTGGACCGACAATTACTTCACAGCCTGTGAACCGAGGGGCTGCCTCGCAAATAGATCCCCGCCCCGAAGCGAGCAAAGTCGTCAATCATGTAACATTTTATCGACTGTCGCCATTCTTGCATGTACCGTGAACCCTACAGTTGACCGGGGGAGAGATCGCCTGGACCGGACGCTAACCGTCTTAAGGCCTCTGCCACTCGGCAAGCGGATTTCTCCGTTGGGAGGTTTCTGGGGAGTGGGGGGAAGGAAGACATGGGGAAACTTTGCAAGATGGAATACATCAGATGAATCGGTCTTTTGGCAACAGTGAGTCGGAACCTCGGGGCAGGCCGCCCATTCACGGCGGCAATGCGCACCTCCCACCCCGCGCCCGCCTTCGTTCATCTTCTCTTTCATTACGCGGACTGGACAAAGAACGGAGTAATATAGCGCCTACGCCGCTCGACTGCACACGTTAACCCAAAGCAGGCGTCGCTTACCCAAGCAAAACGGACGGACGCGGCAAACGATAAAGCGGACGTCTCGACACCCTTGGACGCTCCCGGCTGATCAGTAGCGCAAAGAGGTCCTCTCCGGGGTGCTGCACGTGCGTTTGAGATGCGCGAATGGTGATTGCTCCCGCGCTTCCGATGTTTGCAGGATGTGTGGCCGTGATTACTGAGGGGCGGGGATCGACCGAGGGCCACCCGGGGGTGTCAATCTTGCAGCCTGGTGTGTGCTGCCTTCGCTATATGTACTTCGGCAGGGATAGCGTGACAAGGAGTCAGGTATGCTTGATAGCGTGCCGGTTCTTTGCCCAACAACACGCCACCAGGGGCCAGGGTCTGAGCCGCCTAGACCAGCCACGTGCGTCGCATTGCGCGCCTGATCCACTCGAGTGTTGCTTTCTCGTGCTCGATACTGTGGTTTGCATGAGACCGCGCGCCTGCGGAAGCAAAGCCTGCCGTCGCACTTGCTTGTACCTCAACCGCCACTCCAACGGTATTGGCTGTTCTGGTCTCTGTCCTGATGTCCTGCCCCGAGCTAGCGGACCCCCCAGCGGGCACGCGAAATCCGACGCACGACGCGCCGCACGCACGCTCTCCGCTCTCCAATAGAGACCGTTCGCCCTTGAACCGGCCCCGCTCGGCAGCGCGGCTCGCCAGGCCAGGCAGCTTCAACGCTATTTTGTCGCGCGATTCTCTAGGTAATGTCGGTTGATTATCGACGACGCGGTGGCGTGCGGTGGCGCCGTCGTCGACCCCCCCGGGGCGCGCGGAAATTCCCCCTGCTGTCGCACGCACGCCAGCATGTCTCTTCGCCTCTGCCGCAGCTGCCTCTTGTTTTATCGATTTAGGCGAGGCGTGCGTGCGCCGGCGGAACAAACTGCGATCGGCCGGGGCGCGCGGCGGGATGGTCGCTTGTTTTCTCTGCAAGTCCGCGGGCGGTTTTTTTTCGGCAGCGGCGACTAGCCAATTTATGCAAGACTTTCGTGCGGGCTGCGTCAGGTTAGCGAGTGGGCGCGGTTTTTTTTCCTATTCGCGGAGCAATTAAGTGGCCGGCTGGGGGAGGGGGGAAGACGCAGCGGTGCTGACGTTTCACCGAAATCAATTCAAACGCTAATTAAATTTTCGATAGCCGTTTTTCGCCACCGGGTGGCATCATGAATCGTATTGGGGTGCGATGGCGGACAGGAGTCTAGGTGGCGACACCGTCGCGGCGCGTTATCCTCTGCGTCGGCGTCACGTTAGAAGCTGCTCTCGTCGGCATGGCGACTGCCGCCATCGAGTCGTCGGTGCAGCGTCGTAGCGGATGTCGTAGCGATCGTCGATCGGCCGTCGCCAGATTTTGGTTGTGAAACTTCGCGGCGCGGCGCGCAAAGTAATGGCCGACTCGCCTCGCCACACTCCTCACAGATCATTCTCTCATTCTACGACGACAACTCGGACTATGCAGAGCAGCCGCCATTGTACGAGTCGGTAACGTTGGCCAGCGCCACGCGCGATCGTCGTCTGCCGGGATGCACGGTTGCCGCGGCGACGACGCGTCGGGGCGTCTTGCCTGTACGCGCGGACTGTCGTATTGTGGCGCGACCTGGCGGGAGATCGGCTGGGCTTTCGTTCGTCGTTAGCGGGGCAGTGTGCGTAGTTTAGCTGCGACGGTGGGCAAGCGTACGCCGGTGTGCTGTCGCGGAGATGATCAAGTAAACGGTGACAGGGCAAAACATGACGAGGCAGCGAAGGTGCGAACGGGTGTAGCCGAATTCCCAGCTTTCGCGATTCAGCCAATCACAGCTCCTCGCAGGGAGGGCGGGAGAACCAATGGGAAACGCGGTGACAGGCTAGTCTTGTAGACGCCGCGTTATCAAAACCTCGATCGCTTGTAATATATATACATATACGTATGTATGTATATCAATCCGATTTATGCAGCTGTCACACTAAAGAGTCGAGGGCGGTGGGTGCAATTGGTCCACACGGAAAACAAACTGCAGAGGTGATGATGACTCGCCCCGGTCGAGTGTGTTCGCAGTGGCACCGCCCGATTCCTAGCCTGCACACTAGATGGCAGCACGATGCGGTGCTGTACACCTGTGGCGTCTCGCGTCCGTTCTTGGGGGCAGGGGGGGTAGAGGTTATGAAGGCAGGGGGGGGCGCCGTGTTAAATACGGACGTGTAGCCGCGTGCGCTCGCGCTAGCTTTGCCATCGTGATGTAATTTATTTGAAACTGATTGTAGCCGATTTATAAGTACTTTTATCGGAGCGACGTGTGACGCGCTCGCTCTCTCGCTCGTTCGTCAAGTTTCCTTTGACAAGCTGTGACTCTAGTAAATGAATAAATGAAGGAGAATTAAGAGAAGGAAACCGGTAGCCTTTTTTTGTCTTTACGGTGCTGCTTTTTATTCGATGATTCTGATGCATGTTCGCACATATCGGTGTTGTTGGAGTATTACATAAGCGTCATGAATCGAGTGCCGATCGCGTGGTATAATAACATGACAACAATAATAATGATAATAATAAGCTACAGGAGGAAATATGCTTGTGTGTACACAACATAACATAATTTGTCAAAAAAAAGAAGATAAAAATACAAATTTAACTAAAGAACACAAGGCGAATATGTAAGAGAGCTTTAATATCATATAATGAAAATTGACGAGTTGCACACGACGCGACAAATTAAAACACAAACACGGATCGGCCAGAGATTGTGATACACGTACGGACTCGCGGTCTCCGTGATGTGGCGATGTTTCATCCACGTTCACACGTACATGTCACACCTGCAGGTGGTAGGAATGTTCCAACGTGTGGCCCGTTACCACGACAACGGCGAGTAAACGGCTGCAAGCGCGCTACAAATTAAAATGGAACTACGGAGAATCTTCCAGATTACAGGATAGTCGAGCATATTGAACTTTACACTTTGCATCATCTTTATACCTCATCTTTGCCACACTCTTACTATTGCAAAGTGCAAAAAACTTACGTACATACGAAATCGTTGTCATAAATCAGCACAGAAACTTGATCGTTTATCGCGAAACCGATCCCACCTCCTCCTCCTCCGCTCGTCTTTTGCGTATCTCGTACCGCCTCGGCAAATTTTTACTGGTGCAATGAGGTGCACTATGCTATCTCTTAAGTGTTCACATAACGTAGGTAAGGTAATGTGAAGTGAAGACCACCCTGTCTAACCACCCTGCACACTTCAAACGAAAAAGGAGGGCCCAACTAACCGGAAGCTAATCGGAAACTAACCGGAAACTAATCGGAAACTAACCGGAAACTAAAACGGACCTCGCCGGATCCAGCAGACCGTCGATCGGGGTTAAAACTACACTAGCGGCCCCTTGTGGGGAACGCTCGCGACATCCGTTACGCGCTATATACAAAAGTCTACCTACTCACGAGAGAAGAGAACGACACAGCCGACGGTACCTCCCCCTCACCCTCTCCCCCACCCGCTACTCATCCGAGTCCTATTCGAAAGGGTCCTCCCCCTTTTCCGCCTCGTTTTCGGCTGCTCTCCAAAACCGAAAATCTCTGGTTGTCGCCGTGGAAGGCTCGCGGAATCGCGCGCGCGCTCGCCGACTAGATCCGACAAGGTTGACACGACCCCCACCCACCCACAACCCTAGCATCATGTGAGGTACCGACCCTCAA
>NW_014578428.1:70273-89291 GCF_000485595.1 Priapulus caudatus
TATACGCTCTTGATCTCATCGATCTAAACGATCAACTCTCTCTCTCTCTCTCTCTCTCTCTCTCTCTCTCACTCACTCGGAGGTACCTAAACAAAAGCCTCAACAAAAGCACAACGCGACGTTTCCGCCTTACCTGGTTGGTAGCTTCCGGCTTTGTCGCTGAACTTGCCACTAGGTGGCGCGTATATCTTCCTGTCTTCTTTCGCCACGGTCGTCGTCGACTTCTTGGCCGGCGTGTCGCCGCTGTCAAACGTTATTGGCGTTCGTTTTGTTCTGTGGGAGATCGGAAGGGATAGAGAGACGAAGAAAGAAATATCAGTATCTGGTGGCTTCCAGTGTACACTTCTTTTGTTCTGTGAGAGATTGGAGGAGAGAGAGAGAGCAGTGCTGCAGTATTACAAAAAAAGTTCGAATCGAAAAAGTATTTATGCATGAAAAAGGTATGAAAAAAGTATAAAAAGTATATTTTCTTTAAAAAAAGTATAAAGTGGCAGCACTGAGAGAGAGACACAGATAGAGAGAGGAGAGAGAGACACAGATAGAGAGAGGAAAGAGAGACACAGATAGAGAGAGGGAGAGAGAGAGAGAGACAGAGAGAGAGAAAAACGTCATAACGTCAGTATTTGGTGGCTTCCACCGTACACATCTTAAGACAACTTGTCCACGACAAATGACAAATGGCGATGGCAGCGAAGGATGGACATAATTATGTGTTTCTCATTAGAGAGGGTTCGAATAGATTCGGAGGAGAAACGTGCGAAATCCCACCCATCATCTTCGCAAACCGACGCTCACCCGCAGGTTGCTATCAAACACGGTCAATTCTGTACAGTATTCATCAAGTTTTGTACAAATTGAGATGATAATGACTTTGACAGTAACGAGCAAATATAATTATCCCTTTTTTTCCAAAACAGCTCGGCTGCTAGCCATGCTACGCGTTAATAATCGTTAATAACGTAATTAACATCGCTAACGAACTGAACGTGAACCACGCAGTCGCTGATTGCACGTTGGTTGACATGGTTACCACATATAAACAACACACGTGAGGGGCTCTTCGTCATCAAGGAGCTAAATATAACAAGGAGAGGAAGCGGATTGGCTGTGTGCTTTTCGCCTCAAGGACGCCATCTATGGACCATAATCAGCTGAAACGGCCGTGCAGATCCGTCCCTCAGAGACAATAGAACACTAATCTGTTCTGGACCAATATGACCAAATATGGCAAATATTTGGGCCAGATATGGCAGCGCTTCCTCTCCTTGTTATATTTAGCTCCTTGTTCGTCATTTCTGAGTCGGCGCGAGGTTACCCGTCCGTCGCTCGCATGCAACGTCCGCACGCTGCACGACCAACGCAAGTTTCCCTCGTGTTACATTTACGTATTCGGAGAGCAAAGTCGAGCGACGGGTGAAGATGAAACGCGGCGGTTGTTCACCCGGTGGTGAAGACCCCCCCCCGTCCTGCGTCGCATGCACGCACGCTCACCCCGTCGCCACCAATTTCACGTCGGCCGCCGCCGCCGCCCTCTGCGTTGGTTTCCACGACAACGTGATGGTGTTCTTGTAGGACGGCGGATTGTGGAAGAGGTCCTTGATGAGAGTGTTGATGTTTGTCGTCATCTTCAGCGCCAGCACTTTCAGTTTGTTCTGTAATGTGAAGTCGCACGACCCGATGATTCGACGTCTATTCTACAGAAATATCGGAACCTCTCGCTCTCTCTCTCTCTCTCTCTCTCTCTCTCTCTCTCTCTCTCTCTCTCGCTCGCTCTCTCTTCTCTCTGGCTCTCTCTCAGCTCCGCTCTCTCTCTTCTGCTGCTCTCTCTCTCTCGCTCGCTCGCTTCTCTCTCTCTCTCTCTGCCCCTCTCGCTCTCTCTCTCTCTCTGCTCTCTCTCTCTCTTCGCTTCTCTTCGCTCTTCTCGCTCTCTCGCCTCTCCTCTTCTCTCTCTCTCGCTTCATCGCTCTCGCTTCTCTCTCTCTCTCTGCTCTCTTCTCTCTCTTCCTCTCGCTCTCCTCGCTCTGTCTCGCTCTGCTCGCTCTCTCTCTCGCTCTCTCTCTCTCTCTTTCTCTCTCTCTCTCTCTCTCGCTCTCGCTCTGCTCTCTCTCTCTCTCTTCTTCTCTGCTCTCTCTCTCTCTCTCTCTTTTTCTTTTTCTCCTCTCTCTTTCCTCTCTCTCTCTCGCTCTCTCTGCTCGTTTTCGCTCTCTCTCTTCTCACGTCATGGACCGTAGAGTTATTCACGCAACACTTCCTAGATAATTTGTTTTCATTTAAGATTATCTTCAATTTAGCGCGGTTCACCGATCCATACTTTTTAAGAAACTACACTGCGGAACCAGGGGCCGTTGATCAGAAACAAACTGAGTCGCACATTAGTCGTACCATTACTTCACTCGCTAACGTGACAGAACATCGCTAAGGTACGAGAACGAAAAATCTCGCGAATCATCCTCATACATTACGAGAGCTCAGACCCTCTCGCTTAACTTTAATATTAAGTGTTGAAAATAACACATTTACACTAGGAGATTACAATTATGTGATTATTATATTTTATAAATAATGAGATAAAATGCTGTGTTTTTTCTTCGAAAAACACGTCAAAATCATTAAATTTACTACCGCCTAATAAAACAAACAATACATTTTACAAATGGCGTATGGCATTTGTTCTCTCTGTTTAAATGTTTTCCACGCTTGCACGATTCTCGCCGTCTCCGGATGTCAGTGTGAGAATTTGTTCTTGTTGGTGCAGGAATAATTATGACCACGTCGTTGTCATCAAAATTATTATTTATATGTGGTTACCATCATAGATATGCATAAAATTACTGTGATGTACAATAAATTTGTGTCATGAAATTTTGAATTTTGTGATTGATTCTCATACCAATCAGCAGCCTTTGTGGATGACAGTTCCTGATTATCGTAAGTTTTTCTAATAGCTCGCCAATGTGTTTCTGTCAACGCTAGTTCCAGACAACATAATAGCAATTAGTCGTACAGTGTTATCGCTACATTAACTTTAGCATTAACTTCACGATGTTTCTGACAACGGGCCCCGCCCGAACTTAAGCTGGGCGAATTAAACTTCGACAATTTTAAGGGCCAGTACTTGTGCAAACTCACGCGCCTGACCGAAAACATTATTAGCAATGCTACGTTATATTTATTTTATATATATATGTATTTATCTTACCTCATCAGATTTCAGAGCCTCTCCTGCCTTTCCATGCAGAGCTTCTCTCAGCTTCTTAATGTAACCCTGAACTCCTTGCGCAAAGTACTGCAGTCTGAAAGCAACACAAAGAGCGTTAGGAGCACAGTGTTCAACTAGAACACTAGGTTTAACTGTTGCCAGTAACTGTTCGTTCCTTTGTTTGTTTGTTGTTTGTTTTGTTTGTTGTTTTTAGATGTTCATGTAGCTCTTGCTTATGTGAGATGTTATCATTCTTATATATTTGTTAAGATGGTGATACACACGGCATACAAAGCAAGTGTGTAAGTCGCACGTCCGGCACCCCCCGAGTCCGAGTACCGCAGTCGGTCCGCACCCCCGACGGCCGAGTCCGAGTCCGAGTTCCGGAGTCCGATCCGCGCACCCGGACGTCCGAGCTCCACACCACGCCGAGCTCCTGAGTCCGAGTGCCGAGTCCGCAGTCCGTTTTGCATTTAAAAAAAGAAGGCTGAGCACAGACCGACAAGGCCATCACTTCTATTATGTGTGTTGCTTCAAAAAGGGGGGGGGGTGGTGTTTTCCGTGATCCCCTGGATCGTGGCTCACTTGTTTGCATAAAATAGAAAGCTTACCATTAAACTTGTATAAGTCGACACTTTTTTTGGGACGAGCATATTTGTGTCGCACTTTAGCGCAAAATAACGTGTTGGAAATAAAATAAATAAAATTTAAAAATTGTGCTTATTGCATTGTTTACGCTACGACATTTCTATTGTATCGTAGAATGTAGATTAGTCGCAATTCATCCGACTTCTGGCTTATGAGATTGCATCTGGGAAAAAAGCGCAACCGGTGATCGCTAGACATTTCGAAGGTGCTGATAGTCAGCCGAAACACAAGGAGACACGGTCAATACGAAACGTGTCAAAGTAACGGATCCATTTGTGTTTTACTGAGAATGAACGGCTTGTGAACAAAATGAGAGAGTTGCTAGCTACTTACCTACTTACTAGTACCTACTACCTGCAGCTGGTAGAGGTTCATATAGTAGTCCTCTAGCTACTCGCACATAGGTTCTATGACATTCATTTTACACGCTTTGCTGCCTGTAAATTCACTGCTGCAGCCCGCAGTTTAGACGCATTGATTAACCGCGCGCCTCGTGTACATTATATATGCCGTGGTTAGCAATACGTATTGCATATGCGCGTGAAACTCGGCCCCACGCGCGATTTAAGCGCGACAACAGCAAATCTTGACTACTCTGTATGTAGTTGGCTCGAGCCGGTCTCGCACCCGAGTCCTCGAGGTCCGGAGCCGGCTCGAGTCCGAGTCGAGTTCCGAATCATATGCACTTCGCAGGCCGAGACGAGACGAGACCAACCGGAAAACGGTCTCGAGACCGCCGTCTCGAGGACCAAACCGTGGTCTCGAGACTACAACAGCGTATACAGAAGACAAAGTAAGTGCATATGATGTAGCTAACATACACACGCGCACGCACGCACGCCACGCCGCCGGCACGCAGCGATGCCACACAGGCCTCCGCTCATCTCATTCCTGCCCTTGAGCAATCCATGTCTATGTGCACCGAAAATAGATAATTACGTATATATATATTATATTACTATATATATATTATACATAACATACAATAATATTAAAAAACAGAATTTAGCCGGTGACATAATTCAGAGAGCATATCACTTTCGCCGACGCTTTTCGAGTCATTTTCCCTTCAATCAAGGCTGCTCAGCCAGACAGCAAGGTCGAATCAAGGTGCTAATAACTACGACTCTTCAATGTTATACCGGGTTAACGGTTTCCTCAGGCTACAATATTACAAATAGCATTCTATATGCTGGAACAAGGAAATCTAATAAAAATTTATCTACTTTGAGAGTTCCCCGGTCCACAATCACAGCATTCACGCACGTACGCACACATTCAACGCACGTACGCAACACACACACACACACCGCGCACACACGCGCCGCACGCACACACACAACACACCACAACACACAACACACACAACAACACACACACACACACACACCACACACACAAATCGCGTGCACGCACACACACACACACACACACACACACAAACACAACACGCGCACACACACACCACAACACGGCGCAACACCAGAGCGCGCCACCACACACACACCACAACAAACCATGTGCCGCACGCACACACACACACACGCACACACACAACATTCCCCCCTCCCACACACACACACAGCACACACACCTGGACCGGAAGTCCTATGAGTGATTCTTGCGTTGGGCGGGTGAGGAACTTTCTGGGTGCTGCGGAGCCCAGCTGACTGGAACGTAGTGCATGAGACACTCGGCGTAGGAGACAGTGAGTTTGCCGCTCCGCCTCGCTCGGCGTTCTCAGTTCTTCGCCCGTTCTCTCGACCGCCGGCGGCGGCCTCTGTGGCAGTCCACGGTGACTCTGCACGAAACGGGACGAGATGAGAGAAGCGCACGATCAGCATCGTAGACGAGGACGCGACGTCATTGAGGTTGAGACATGGGAGGGATGCAATGAGACGTGGTGACAATGAGAAATTGGCGATGGACGCCATGAGACGTGGACAATGAGACATGGTGATGCAAGCACGCCATGAGACGTAGACAATGAGACATTGGCGATGAGGCGCATGAGACGGGAAAATGAAGACATGGTCAGATGGACGCCATGAGACGTGACAATGAGACATTGGTGATGAGACGACATGAGACCGTGAAAAATGAGAACATGGCGATGAGACGCCATGAGACGGCTGACAATGAGACACTGAGCGATGAGACGCCATGAGACGTGAAAATGCAGACATGGCCGATGAAGACGCCAGGGAGACGGTGACAATGCAGACATGGCGATGAGGACGCCATGAGACACGTGAAATCGAGAATGGCGATGAGACGCCATGAGCACGTGACAATTGAGACATGGCCGATGAGCCGCCATGAGACGTAGACAATGCAACAGGGTGAGAGACGGCATGAGGACGTTGACGAAATCCNATTACGTACACACACACACACACACACACACATCCCCTCCCCACCACACACACACGCACGCACGCACGCACGCACGCACGCACGTACGCACGCACACACACACACATTCCCCCTCTACACACGCACGCACGCACGCACGCACGCACACACACACGCACACACACCTGACTCGGAAGTCCTTCAGTCGTTCTTCGTTGGCGGTGAGGAACTCTGGGTGCTGCGAGCCCAGCTGGTGGAACGTGTGCATGAGACACTCGGCGTAGGAGAAGTTGAGTTTGCGCTCCGCCTCGCTCGGCGTCTCATTCTCCCCGTTCTCACTGCCGCCGCCGCCGGCGGCGGCCTCTGGTGGCAGGTCCAGGTACTCCTGCCGACGGGACGAGAGAGAGAAGCGCCACGATCAGCATCGTAGACGAGACGCGACGATGAGACATGGTGATGGGACGCTATGAGACATGGAGATGAGATGCCATGAGACGTGACAATGAGACATGGCGACGGGACGCCATGAGACGCGATGATCATGAGACATGCGCGCGACGAGACGTGACCTCTCTACGATCTAATAAGCGAAACAGGGAGCGTGCTGTCTGCGTCGCACGCAGCGGTACACACCAATACGTACCACGAGTCGCGCGTAGACGGCCCCCAGCTTCACTGCGGGTTCCGTCACATCCGGAGCGAACGCCGCCATGTCGGCGAGCAGTTTCAGCAGCTCCAGCTGCATGTCGCTGCCGTCGCCGCCGACACCGACGCTCGCTAAAGAGGGCAGCACCTGCGCGCACATGTAGCTGACGAAGGCTGTCGAGTGAGCATTCTTCTGCAGGGGAAAAACCGACGAAGTTCAGCGACAGGCGACACGGCAGGAGAGGCGTGGCGACGCGCAAGGAGAGGTTCCACGACGCGGAGGGAGAGGCGCGGAGGGAGAGGCGCGGCGACGCGGCAGGAGAGGTTCCACGACGCGGAGGGAGAGGCGCGGCGACGCGGCAGGAGAGGTTCCACGACTCGGAGGGAGAGGCGCGGAGGGAGAGGCGCGGCGACGCGGCNCTGGCCTTTCCATGCAGAGCTTCTTCTGCAGTCTTAATGTAACCCTGAACTCCTTTTGCGCCAAAAGTACTGCAGGTCTGAAGAGCACACAAGAGGCGTTAGGAGCACACGTGCACTAGAACATCTAGAGTTTAACTGTTGCCGGCAACTGTTCGTTCGTTTGTTTGTTTGTTTTGTTTGTTTGTTTTGTTGTTTTTAAGAGTTTCATGTGCTCTTTGCTATGTTGAGCATCGTTATCATTCTTATATATGTAGATGTGTACCAAAAACGCGTCGATACAAAGCTACGAGTGTTTAGTCGATCGTCCGCCACCCCCCGATTCGACGTCGAGTCCGAGTTTCCGACTGTCCGCACCCCCCGAGTCCGAGTCCAGCAGTTCGTCGAGTCGGGATGTCCGAGGTGCCGCGCCACCCGAGTCCGAGTCCACACCACCCGAGCTCGTATGTCCGAGTTCCGATGTCGAGTCCAGTTTTGATTAAAAAAAAAAGATAGCGGTCGAGCATGCAGACTTTGACAGGCCATTCAACTTCTATGTATTGTGTTTGCTTTCAAAAATGGGGGGGGGGTGTTCCTGTCCCCTGCATCTGCTCACTGTTTGCATAAAATAGAAAGCTTACCATAAAACTTGTTATAAAGCTCGACACTTTTTGCGGACACGAGCATATTGTTGTGCGACTTAGCGAAAATAACGTGTTGGAAAATAAAATAAAAAATAAAATAAAAAAATTGCATTATGCATTGTTTACGCCTACGAACATTTCTATTGTATTGGAATGTAGATTAGTGGGCAATCATGCCGACTTATGGCTTATGAGATTGATCTGGGAAAAAGCGCAACCGTGCATCGTAGAACATTCGAGTGTATAGTCAGCCGAAAACACAAGCAGACACGACGTCATACGAAAACGTGTCAAAGTAACGGAAATCCATATTGTGTTTTACGAGAATGCACACGCGCTTTGTTGAACCAATTGCAGAGAGTGCTAGTACTTAGTACTACTACCTAGTACCATACTACCTTCGAAGAGTGCCGTAGTAGAAGGTCATTATAGTAGTACCTGATAGTTACTCGCACATAGGTTCATTGACATCATTTACACCTTTTCTGGCCTTATAATTCACTTGCCTGCTAGCCGCCCAGTAGACGATTGATTAACCGCGCGCTGTGTACATTATTATGCCGTCGTTTTGGAATACGTAGTTTATGTATGCGCTGCGTGAAACTCGGCCCACGCAGCGATTTAAGCGCGGACAAACAGCATCTATGACTACTATGTATCGTAGTGCCTTCGAGCCCGGTCTCGACCCGAGTCCTCGAGTCCGGAGCGGCTCGAGTCCGATCACTGTAGTCCGAGTCGTAGTCAATTGCATCTTCGAGGCCGGAGACCCGAGACCGAGACCAAGGAAATCGGTCTCGAGACCTCGGTCTCGAGACCTGATACCGGTCTCGAGACTACAACACTGATACAAAAGACAAAAAGTAGTGCATCATTGCATGTAGTAATCATACACCACGCGCACGCATCGCGACGCACGCACGCTACGCACGCACGCGATGCACACAGCGCTGATGATATCATATGCCTATGAGCAATCCATGTCTAATGTGCACCGAAAGTTAGATAATTACGTATATAATATATATAATATATACATATATATATATTATACATAACATAAATATATAAAAACGAAATTAGTGCACAGATTTCGCAGCGCGATTCATTCGCGAGCTTTCGAGTCTTTTACCCTTTCAAATCAGTCTGTACAGCAAACAGCAAGTTCGAAATCAATGGTTCTATAATACGACTCTTCAATGCCTGTTACGGTTTCCTCTAGCGCACTACAATATTACAATAGCATTCTATATGACTGCGTGAACAAGGAAATCTAATAAAAAATTTCTACTTGAGAGCTTCCCCGTCCACATACACACATTCACGCACGTACGCAGCACATTCACGCACGTACGCACACAACACACACACACGCAGCACACACTTGCGCACTCACCACGACACCACAACACACCACACACACACACACAACACACAGACACACACCACCACACAGCACACACACAAATGCTGTGCACGCCACACACACACACACACACACCACACACAAACACACACACGCCGCACACACACACACACACACGCGCACACACGAGCGCGCACACACACACACACACACAAATGTGCGCACGCCACACACACACACTACACAACACACACATTCCCCTCCCCCACACACACACACACAACACACCACCTGACTCTGGAAGTCCTTGGAGTCGTTCTTTCGTTGGCGGGTTGAGGAACTCTGGGGTGTCTGCGGCAGCCCCAGCTGATGCGAACGTTCATTGAGACACTCGGTGCGTAGGCAGAAGTTGAGTTTGCGTCCGCCCTCGCTCGGCGTCTCCTTCTTCGCGTTCTCTCCGCCGCCGTCGGCGGCCTCTGGGTGCGCAGGTCCAGCCTACTTGCCTGCCGACGGGACGAGAGAGAGAAGCGCCACGATCAGCATCGTAGGACGAGACGCGACGCATGAGGACTGCGTGATGTGGATTACAATGAGACGCTGACAATTGAGACATGGCGATGAGACGCCATGAGACGTGACAATGAGCACATGCTGATGAAAGACGCCATGAGACGTGACAATGAGTGACAATGGAACGATGAGACGCCATCGCAGACGTGAAAATGAGAAAGACTACTGAAGCTTAGATGGGACGCCTATGCAGACGTGACATTTATGGAGTGACATTGGTACATTGAGACGCCATGAGACGTGAAGGAAAATGAGACAGTGCGCGCATGGAGACGCCATCAGACCGTGACTATGAGAGCATGTGCGCATGAGACGCCATGAGACGTGAAAATGGAGACATGCGCGATGCAGAACTCCATGAACGCTGACAATGAGAAGCATGGCCGATAGACGCCATGAGATCAGCTGAAAATGAGAGCATGGCGATTGAGACCCCCATGCCAGACGTGACAAGTGAACCCCCATCAGGCGTGAGCGCCCATGCAGAGTGACAACGTGAGACGTATGCTTCCGGAGACTGTCATGCGTGCATGAGAGACGCCATGAGATAGACGATAGAGACAGGCCGATGGGACGCGCATGAGACGTGACAATGAGACCATGGCGATGAGGCGCGGTGAAGACGTGAGACAATGAGGACATGCGATGAGACGCCATGAGACGTGACGATGGAGACATGGCCCGATAAGACGCACAAGAGACGTGACAAATGAAGACATGGCGACGCGGACGCCATGAGACGCGATGACTCATGAACCATGCTCGGTTACGAGACGCTGAACTTCTCTACGACTAATAAGGAAAACACGGGAGCCTGTGCTGCTGTCGTGCGTCGCCACGCAGCTCGCCGTAACACACCAATACTGTAACCACGAAGTTCGAGCCGTAAGACGGGCCCCCAGTCTTCACTGCGGGTTCCGGTCACATCCGGAGGCAAACGCCGCCATGTCGGCAGAGCAGTTTCAGCACAGCTCCAGCTGCATGTCGGCTGCGTGCAAGTTCGCCGCCCGACACGACGCGTCGCCTAGAGAGGGCCAAGCACCTGCGCGCCACAATGTAGCTTGATCTGGAAGGCTGCTCGAGCTAGGAGCGTTCTTCTGCAGGGAAAAAAACCGATGGGGAGAAGATTCAGTGAAGCAGGCGACACGGCAGGAAGGCGAACGCGGCGCGTGAGGGAGGGCTGCGCGGTGACGCGGCCAGGAGAGCGCTGTTGATATTTAACAATTCAGCAGGTTCAAGAATGTAATTAAACAGGAGGTCATGATTTGAAAACTCAAGCACACAGCAGTGTCTTTCACCTGACAATATACGTCATACGATTTCCGGTGTTCGGGAAAAGACACCAGCTCAATCTCTGACAACAACGACTCAGGATCCCCACTTATGGAGGTGACAAGGGTTGCTACCCAGTGGAGGACCAGAGTTTGAAGCTTTCTTATTAACATAGAGACACATGTGGCCCGCACTGCGTCGTCAAATTTAACAGTGCGCCGTTGGTGAAACTGGTGCCTGTTTTTACCCGCCTGTTGTGCAAAATAAGTGTGCAATCCAAAATAAATGATCACCACTGTTTCTGGGCATATTCAGCATTTCATGTGCGTTTAGTTGAGTCATGTGACGCGAGGCGTCTTTCTTGGTCATTGCTGACGCGTTTTTCCCAGAACTTTTGCCCATTTACCTGCCTTTGTATCAATATTCCCTCTTCAGAAGTAATACCCGGCTAGACTTAGAGATCATGTCCGACTGCAGAAAAAGCTGCCGCCTTCAAGATAAGCCGGGCCGACTGTCTCGCTCTCACGGCACACGGCGCTTCGCGAGTTATATTTCGCCGCTCGATGCCCGCACGAGACGCATCAACAGTGCGAGGGAAACCCACCTGCCGAGCGGCGTAGTTATTTACTCATCGCGAGTTAAGAAGAGCATGGCCTGCTTAACAGCACTGATCAGCTCCCTTGTCAAACACACTCCACATCCTCCGCGCCTACAAACAACAAACAACAACAACAAGTGGGAGGTACAGGTTCGCTGGGGAATGCCGGAGTGTAACGACCACATCGCATCGTCTCCGACTAGCGCGTGCGCTTGAGAAGCATTCACTGGCTCGATAGGGGGGGGGGGGACGCCGAAATGCCCAAACACCCAACACCCGTAACCTGTGAGCAGCTCGAAACACCGCAAGGGAATTATTTTCTTACATTTATTATTATTATATTTAATTTTTTTCTTTTTTAAAAAATTATAATTATTATATTTAGTTCTTTTATTTTTTATTATTATATAATTATATGAGTTATTTATCTTTATTCGCGGCTACGACGTCGCAGCGATCAGCGCTGTCTTCTCGCTGCGTCTTACCTTGAAATGCTTGATCGTGACTGTCTGGCTATGTTTCGGGGTTTGACATGTCTAGCAGCGCTCTTGCGTCCCGAGCAGCGTCTGCATCACCTTCAGGTTGCGGAAGAGTGTTCATGAGCAGTGAGATTAAAACTCATCGCCCGTTCCGTCCTTCCCAACACCTGCAGCCGCAAAACGGTACGTTATTAATTAGTTACTTTAATTAATGTTTATTACGAGTATCGTCGTATTTGGACAATTGAGTGCTTTTGTCCTCATTTTGTACTTTCGTATTGCGCATTTTGTAAATTTGACCATTTTATCTTTTGAAAAATTGTGCTATTTACGATTAATGTCAAGTTAATCGAGCGGCAGAATGGTGATTAACGCGATTCGTTACGCGACGGCGATTCCTGACGTTGGTGGTTAGGTCAAATGCGTCCGAGTCTGGTGTCTTCACCTGTTACGATCTCTCTCTCACCTCGCTCCCATCGCATCTCGATTTCAAATACTTTTCTCGCACCTTCTTGCCGGCCTCGACGATCGTGTTTCGACTGTCGACGTTGAGCGACGTCATCGCGACAGTGGCCGCACGCTGTGTGGCCAGAAACTATTCGCTCTTTTCGCGCACAATTCCTCGCCGGTCGACATTTTCTCGGTGAAGAGTCCGCCGCCAATGTTCTGCGGTGAAGACGAGAAAGGCACGTGCGAATAAAGCGCCAAAAGAACCGGAAATGTTTCTTCTGAGCGGAAAATGTAGACAAAGGACTTGAATGGCACAGCTTTGGGGAAAAAACCATGCGCCATGGTGGATGCAAAGACATGCCTCAATGACTCAATAACACATTTTCACAATGACAGGCTTCTCCAGAGAACTTTATAGTACCTGGCGGCCCTGCCAGGCTATGCCGAGCCCCGCCACTCCTAAATGCACCCGCCACTTCTAAATATCATAGCCCATGCTAGAATATCATAGCCCCCCCGGAACAAGTGAAAAAAAATTAATTTTTTTCTTTTCCGGGCTCTTTTGCCAAACTCCCAGTCAATATTCAAGACAAGTTATTCATCAGACTGACATGACTAACAGATAATCACAACGCACAATTCACGAACCACAAATGCCACCTTGAATAGTGAATACATCACAGGGTTCAGCCTAAACACAGAACTATTACGGCTAGCCAAATAGTGGATGCTCTGCCTTAACTGAGCTAGCAGGAGGATCGATTGTTTTATACGCGATTAGTCTCTTGCGGCTGCTGGTCCAAGGCGCCGCGTAAGCGGTTCCCTGCGAAGTTCAGGGGGTTTTGAGAACAGCGTGCACCGCGAGGCACGTGTGGAATGCGGGCTGTCACGATACGACGCCTGCGTACGCTTGCCTGCTGGCAGGGGCGGCATTGATTGGAGGTATGGGGCGGGCACGTTGATTTGCAGCGTCGGCTACTAAATCATTACTTAAAATCACTACTAAATCACTACTTAAAATGTAGGGTTGGTATGCTGGACTATGACGAGAGCGACAGCAAAAACTCTTGTCGGGATATTTGGACCAAAAAGCTACAATCGCGATGACACACGATGTGTGCGCAGGACAAAATATACGTGTGAATTCATTAGGATGTTTCCATGGATTACCGTTCTATTAATCCTACGGGTCTGTCCTCACTTTTGCGTCCTAACGGGTACTACGTAGGCCCGCCCGAGGACACCCGCACACACGCACGCAGCCGCAGCACCACCGCACGCACGCATTGCAGGCACACACGCACGCACGCCATGCAGGCACGCACACGCGGCGCGCAGGCACGGCCACGCCACGCGCGCAGCCACACAACGCAAGCACGCCCGCAGGCACACCGGCACACACTAGGCCACGCACGACACGCACGCGCGCAGGCACACCACGCAAGCACGCCCGCAGGCGCACACGGCACGCACCGCACTGGCGCGCGCACACACGCAAGCACCGCTCACAGGACACAGTAGTATACGGCGCTCAACGTACGGAGGCGGCACGCGCTTGATTGATGCATACAAGTACAGTACACACATGCATGCTTATGATACACTTGACAGCACACGTACCAGGAATTCTACCGCACCGTGGGAACCGTGCTGCCGCTAGCGGCAAGCGGAGCCGACGATCGGCAAAGCGCGGCGACGACACTGCGACAATTCGATTTCCGAGGGTGACTTTTGCTTTTGGGGTCGCCGCCCGATATCATGTTTTTCGGGGGCTCTTTTTGGACATTTCCGCGGCGAAATATCTTGCCCGCCGCCCCCTTGTATTTTTCCCCTGCCATAAACCCCCTAGCATGCAAAGCGCCTTCGGCAATTTGCAACTAGGACCGTAAAGGCAGCACCCGCCATGCTATAATAAAAAAGCTTGGAGAACCCTGAATGACGATGTTAAATTTGACAACGGCGGTGCACCACTGTGCCTCTTATGCATAAGAAACCCTGGAACTTCTCTGCGGGTCGATTCCACGTTGGTTCCGCCCACGCCACTCAGCCGACTCACGCTCGCGGGCGGTGATTCGTCCCCCGCCTCGCTTCCCGGGTCTCCCCCGTTCACCACGACGCAACGACTGAACGAGCATTTCGAGTATCGTGCCACCATAACTCGCTCGGCGCGTGTGCGACTGCACGATCTTAAATGCCCACTGTTACGCGCGGGGCCTGTTCGTTTTGGGTCAAATCCGTCTGAGAGGAATCACGCGATGTGAGCAAACGAATGCAAACTCGCTTCAGACGCGTCACGTTTCGCCGTGACCAAGAACTTGGGGCGTGTGCATTTCGAGATTACAAAAAAAACAAGAACTCGGGGTGTGGGCGTTTCAATTTTCTCACCTTTCGCGTCGATTTCGAACAGCGACATCAGCGAGGCCTGTACGACGCCGAGCTCCGTAGCATCCTCGCTCTGAAGAAGCTGCGCGAGCACGTCTGCTATCTTCGGCAGGTGAGCGACATTATCTTTGCAGAGCTTCGGCAGGTCCTTAATTGCTTGCTTTCTGATCTGCAAATTAAATTTAATTCAATTCAAATTACTTTATTTACACTTTGGGATTGAAATTTTGGAGGTAACATGTTATTTAAACAGGTTGATAGACAATGCTAGTAAAATTAAAACATATGAAACTAAATAAATAGAAGTGATGTAGGGTGACATGACAGAAGAAGCCAAGTGATCAAAATTCTGTACGAAATCATCGACAAATAAATGGTCATTTCCGTGATGTCTTTTATGTCTAATAATTTTTATGTTGAAAACCTTTGAAGATTGATTTCTGCAAGGGTAAATTTATGGACTGTATTGCGATTTCAGTGGTCATAATGTAAAATTTATTGTGGGTGAATTTCCTTAACCCAAGTGTCTATAGGGCAGATATCTTTAGGCAGGGTGCAAAATTAACGGGAGTCCGGAGTCAAATACTCCCTGATTTACTGTCGGACTCCCTGATTTGACATATGCAGGAGTCCGTGCGACTCCCTAAAAATTCTGCAATACTAACTAGTTCGTTCCAGAGCACGGCCTCGCGGAATTACTGTATTTTTTCTGCTAATGTCCAAAGAAAATTTGGCAGACGTGCAACTGCATGAATCTTAAAAATAAGCACATGTATGCATTATTGTTAATATCTTTAATTTTGAACCTCAGACTGCGGACTCCCTCATTTTGCTGCGGACTCCCTCTTTTTGAAGGTAGGGATTCCGTTGGACTCCCTTGTTCAAAAGTTAATTTCTACCCCTGCTATCTTTTGTACGGCTGGGAGTATGAACATCACGCGTATATATAATTTAGTGTGACCATCACTTTCGACACATGCCATCCTCAAAGTATCCCGTTTAAGTTTAGCTTCTTTGTCTCTGTCATTCCGTATTGGAAATTCTCTCTCCGTTCCTCTTTAGTTAGTTGCAAACTCGAGGCTTTTTCTACTGCGATCCGCAATATTGATCTGTCTATTTAATCAACTTTGGTCTTGTTCCTTTCGTCATCGATATAGTCCCTTGAACTTTGAATACTAATATTTACAAGGTTACGAGGTATTAAAAAATATATAATTTTGATATAGATATATATTATCTTATTATAATATACAATACAATAAGGTCATAATAAAGAAAAGGGTAAAACAGTAATTAGGTACAATGAGCAATGGGATGACACAGTAAAAACAAGTATATCAGGTATAATATATTAAGTAATTCAGGCACGTATGGGGATTTATGGGATACTCCAAAATCAGCCCTCGGCTTACGAGGCACGTCGGCCCCGACACGCAATTATCGTTAAGGGCCAGCCTGGGGAGAACCCTGCACCCCCATTCCCCAGCCTCCGTCCCACACCGCCACCGCCACGATGACAAAGATCGCGAGTCCGTAACTCACGGCAACGTCGTCATCCTCGCAGAGGTCAATCTGGGCGTCGAGCGCGCGCGTGGCGAGGTCAGGGAAGTGCCGGAAAAATCGTGCGATGAACTGAGAAGCGAGACGCTTTTCGTTCGGGCCGCCTCTCGCCGCCTCCAAGATCCGCAAGTACTCCTCCTGGTGCTGCAAGAGAGAGAGAGAGAGAGAGAGACTCGTCAGNAGGCGAACACGCCTACTCGACTCTGCGTCTACGCGAGATTGCGATCAACTTTCCCAGCAACAAGAACTTTGTCTTTCACTATCATTTCCTGGAATCAGCGGCTCACGTAACCAGTGAAACAATTGGTTCATAACCCGGTCAGCGTGCATAGCGTTTATACAATGCGAAACACAGTGTCAGCAGAGACTGCGCCATAAGATATATTTAGATTTGAATTTTGTCGGAGCGGTTTTAATTCAAAGTTCAATTCAAAGGGAAACAAGGAATCCTGTTCAACATAACATTATGACCCTAATGTATGCAGTTGCGTGGTTGGTCCTCTTGCATTCATTATCTTTCTATTTATATCTATTATGGTTCTCTTCATATTACTCATTGTAGTTTCACGTTTAAAATCATCGTATTTTGCATTTTTCGACGAAGTACAAGACGTTGCAGCATGCGCTATCAGTGACAGTACTTAAGTGTAATTCGGATAAGATTTTCAGTAAATTTAACTCTTATACTTCCAAGGTATGTTTCATTGTGAATAATAAATAGAAATTAGACATTTCTTAGTAACCAGCAGTGATATTGGTTCAAGGATAGAGAACATGAGTCCCAATAAAACCAATGTAATTTACATCAATATAAATATAATATTACATTATATAATAGGTTAGGGTTATGGTTAGGATTCGGGTTAGGGTTAGAGTTAGGGTTAGAATTAGGGTTAGGGTTAGGTTTAGGCACATTGGTTTTATTGGGACCCATGTTCTCTATCCTTGGGCCGTGATATTGGACAAACTAATACGCGTTTGGCTATAAGGTAATGACTAATGTACTTATTATTATTAACTAAACAAGGTGCCAGTTACTGTAGCATTCGTCAACTTTGCATAATCAATGGGCCTATTATTCCTTTAAGTGGAATTTGGAGGTGGCATGGTAACAGCTAGCGTTTGTCCACGATCATGTAACACACTAAAACAAATACCGGTACTCGGTAGTACTTTTTTAGGCCTATATTTATCACAGTGGCTATATGCCCGGCTGCCGGGCATATATAGCCACAGCGTATATTTATTTAGGTATACGAGGTGTGGCGAACGAGGGCACACCGAAAAATAACTAGTCAACTGATTTTCAATGCTTATTCACGAGTATGGATTAAACACATAATTGAAACGCAATGCAATCGCAGAGTGGTAAAACAAAGCCATGATTATGCACAATGCGAATGCCGATAAGTCGCTAATATTTTACCTCTCCTACTTTGTCCTTAGCCTCTGCTAATATCCCGAATGTTTTGTATAGGTCTTCTACAGTCGGCATATTTGAATTACTAAGTCGTTATGCTAACGTTAGAAAGAGACAGAAATGTACATATATGTGTCAGTGTGTGTTTGTAGTTGTAAAAACACCATGAAACTGGTAAATGAACATGCTATGGTGCTATCGTGCTATCGATGACGCTTGCGCCCTGCCATCTGCTGGCCGAATACTATAGCAGATTCTTTCCTTTTTCTATATATTTCTTTCTTTTTTATGAGTTAATAAATAACTTGAAAATGTGGTTATACATAACTTCTAATTGTATTGCGGCGAAATTAGTCGTTAGTTTTGTGTTTTCTGGATCAGTGCTATAAAAATTCAACAACCTTTACCTTGTTATACGCAGCTATATTTTTTCATCTCAATCTCTTCATCTGAATCTTTCATCTCAATCTTTTTCATCTCAATCTCTTCATCTGAATCTCTGTCATGAATCAGCATTTAATTATCTCTATAAAATAGGAAAATTTAGCCTACCTCCAATGTGTGTTAAGGGCTTAAGGTGTAACCCGGCATGTTCAATGTTACTACGAATATATAAAAACATTTATATAAATGTACGTGCACGTGTGCGTGCGTGCGTGCGTGCGTGCGTGCGTGCGTGTGTGTGTGTATGTGTGTACGTGTGTGTGTGTGTGTGTGTGTGTGCGCGTGTATGTGTATATGCGCCAGGGGCGTAGCCAGTATGTAGCACTGTCGGCCCGGGCCTACACTTTTTTTGGCCAAGTTATTATTTTTTTTAAACACACATAATTCCAATCCATAAGCTTGCTGGACGAGTTTAAGAGTCTAGGCAGGAAAAACTATTGAAATGAACGTAGCAAGAATATGGCTAAATTAGGTGACCTATTCTTCTGTCATCTAGGCTTTCATTCCTATCGCGTGCCGTTTCATTCAACCCTCTCCCCGCCGAAAAAGACTAGGATCCGATCTTGTCAGTTTTTTAACATTTTAACTCGTTC
>NW_014578428.1:90429-91604 GCF_000485595.1 Priapulus caudatus
TGATTCAGTAGCAATAACCCCAGAGTGAAATAAAACTTATAATGAAAAGTCCTTATAGTGTCTTAATTTATGCAATGAATAACTTTATTCACCTTATACGGACAACATGTGTAACGTTGAATTAATGTTCGATGTAGAAATGATGAAGAAGAAATCCAAACTTGTGTGGTAACCTGAATAAACTTTAATATATGCTCGCACACTTGCGTGTCCATCTTGCACAAAGAGACAAAGAAACGCGCACACGCGTGTGCTTACTCTCCCGACCCAGACTCCTCCACTCCTACCTCTCTGTCTTCCCCCGTCTCTCTAATCTCTCTTCTATATATTACCCCCAAAACCCATACATCCTGAGCGCACATGTCACCCGTTCTCCCAGACCGCGCCCTACCTCCATTTCACAATGACCCTAGAAACGCCCGCAAAAAGATGCGCGACGCTGTGTCTAGATAGATTATTACTAAAACAACCCCTAGTCTATAGCTCCGCTGACTAATTCATGCAACATTTGTAAAACATATGTTACACATGCACTGAGTGCATGTATCTCAGATATAGCATATATAGGCTAACGCTCCATTAGGAGTGTTCCCAACTTTGATATCATTAATGATTAATGATTAATGATTAATGATTGATAATCCTAACCCTAACCCTAACCCTAACCTATAACATAACCCTAACCATTAATGGATTAAAGATTTTACTCCTAATGGAGTATCACCCCATATATAGATAGCCTTAGGTAACGTGTACATTGCTTACTTTAACTATACGCGTTTATCTTAGCTATTTTCGATTCTAATGTATTGTAAAGCCCTCGTCGTCGCTCCTCGTCGTCGCTCCTCGTCGGGGTGGCCGCGGCTCGGCTCGAGTTGATAGAAGCGTGGCTCCTCGTTCGCGTTGATAGAAGCTTAATACCCCCTTATTATTAGGTATACCTTCTCGGTGTCTTCCCGGTTCCTGTTGCTGCTGACTCGGGCTCGTAGTCGTGGGTGGCTCTCCGCGATCACAGGCACTTGGAGCGTTTCAATAAAATATAATGCTAAATAAATACGAAATCTATTTACTACCAAATTAGTCTTAATCTTTCTCGCCTCTCTTTCGCCTATTATTGCCGACAATTTCCTGCAAATGCCGTGCAAATGCTCCTCTGCAACACACATGTACACCGC
>NW_014578428.1:98756-102324 GCF_000485595.1 Priapulus caudatus
TATAGTATCTAATATATTAAGTTATTAATGGGTACTATTTCGCGTACTTTCTGCGACCGTCACGCATAAGCTTGAACAACAGATTTATTGCTGTTCAAAAGACAACAGACAATAAGACAAGCCAGCGTGGAGTAAGGACAGGGATAAAAGAATACGAAGAGGATCAAACTTGCGGAGAAACAAAGGGGGTATGAATTCACGAGGGCGAGAACACGGTTGACCGACCTGATGCTCCTCATATATAGCTCTCGTCCTTCTGCGTCTTCCACTTTTCTCTTCTACGAGCTCCCATGATGTCAACGCGCCTCCTCTCCATCTCTCTCAGTCTCCACGTCAGCTCTCTGCTCTTCTTTACACCGTCTCATCCACCCTCTCCTCCTCTCTCTCCGTCTCCATCTCTCTCTCTCTCTCCTCGCTCGTCCATCTCTCTCAGACGTCCTCTCTCTCTCTCTGCGCGCTCTTCTCACCTCTCTTTACTCTCACCATCTACTCTGCGGCACGACTCTCTTCCCTTTCCTTCTCATCATCACATCTCTTTCTCTTTACCCGCCGCTCTCTCTCGTCGCTTATCATCAACTCTCCTTCACTAATATATATATATATATATATATATATATACGGATAGAAGGAAAGTACCGAATAGTGCATATAATAATTAATGTATACATATATATATATATATATAATATAATATATATAACTATAATATAAACAATTTCTAGTTATAATAGGGGCACGACATTGATTCGAAAATGGACGAACGGCGATGGTGGCGCTACCTGGCACTCGCTTTGCGAACTCGACCACTCGTGATATGGATGGCGTGATGAGAGACGCCAACTGCTGCCCGAAATACATCTTCTGCTGATCGATAGCATCCTGCGTGCTCAGCAGGTCTCCTTCGAACTTCATGCTCTGCGATAATAAAATATAGAACATGCGTATAGTCTAGGCCTACTTGTAGTAGACTTGTCGGTCTTCCCCCTCCACCATATTTAATTATATTATATGTAATTATTAATATGTATATATGTATAGAGAGAGAGAGAGAGAGAGAGAGAGAGAGAGAGAGAGAGAGAGAGAGAGAGAGAGAGAGAGAGAGAGAGAGAGAGAGAGAGAGAGAGAGAGAGAGAGAGAGAGAGAGAGAGGGTGAGAGACATATCGCAGTATAGATGTAGAGAATCAGAGGGAGAGGAACGACAGAGTAGACAGAAGGAGAGAACAAGAAGCCGACAGAGATGATTAGAGAGAGATGAGAGAGAGAGCAGAGATAGTGAGAGAGTGTTATATATAGAAGCGGCAAGACACACGCATCATGGACGTACGTGTGTGGTGTGTGTGTGTGTGTGTGTGTGTGTGCGTGTGTGTAAGTGGTGCGTGTCGTGTTGTGTGTGCGGTGTGTGTGTGTGGGGGGGTGCGTGTGTGGTGTATGCTGTGTGTGTGTGGTGTGTGTATGTGTTTTGTGTGTGTGGTGTTGTGTGTGTGCTGTTGTGTGTGTGTGTGTGGTGGCGTGTGTGTGTTGGTGTGTGTGGTTATGTGTGGTGGTGTATGTGTTGTGTGTGTGAATGTTGTGCTGTGTCGTCGCGTGGTGTGTATGTGTGTGCGTGTTGTGCGCGCATGACGCGTCCACTGACACGTAGCTATAATGATGCGCTATGCGATCTCTCTCTCTCTCATCTCTCTCTCTCTCTCTCTCTCTCTCTCTCTCTCTCATCATCTCCACTCTCTCTTCTCTCCTCCCTCTCTTCTCTATCTCTCGTCTCGCTCTCTCGTCTCGTCTCTCCCTCTCTCTCACCTTCTCCCCCCTCTCCTCTCGCTCCGTCTCCATCTCTCTCTCTTTCCTCTCTGCCTCGGCTCTCTCAAGTCGCTTCTCTCTCTCTCTCTCTGCATCTCTCTCTCTCTCTCTCTCTCTATCGGCTCTCTCTCCTTCTGCTCCACTCTGCTCTTCGCTTCCCTCCCCTCGCTCTCTTTCTCTCTCTCTTCTCTCATCATCTCTCTCCCTCCTCCTCTCTCCCTCCCTCTCTCTCTCTCTCTCTCGCGCCACGTACAAACTGGGCCGGCTTGCGTAGCATCAGTTTCATCTTATCCTCGGTGAACGTGCAGTTACTGCAGTGAGCCTGTGAGATGGTCAGAATGATGTCATAGATGGCCAGTTGTTTCGTCTCCAGCTCAGTCTGTCCGGGTTCCCCCGTCGTCGACACCCGCCGCTCTTGCTCCTCCTTCTCCCGGGAACGCTTCGGCACTCGCCCGTACCGGACGGCTGCAAGAAAGACGCGGAGAGAATGTTTTATGTGGAGAAAAAGTCTTCCTTTGACGACTATAGGTTTAATGGTTCCAGTGCTGTTAAAGTTTTAACGATCTATAGTCGCTCTCGCTTTTTAATACGCAAGCATGCGTGCGCAAGCATGTGATGTAGAGGGGAAATGGGAAGAATATATATATATATATGCGTGTAAACGGGGGGAACGAACGAGAGCAAATGTTGTGTTTTTGTTCCTGATGTGAACCGAGTTCGTTCAATCTGTGCGCGCGCGCGTGTGGTGTGTGTGTGTGTGTGTGTGTGTGTGTGTGTGTGTGTGTGTGTGTGTGTGTGTGTGTGTGTGTGTGTGTGCTGTGTTGTGTGGTGTGGTGCGCGCGCGTGCATACGTGTTGTGTACGTGTGTATATATATGGCGTGTGTGTGTGTGTGGTGTGTGTGTGTGGGTGTGTGCGGTGTGTGTGCGTGTTTGTATGCTGCGTGCATCACGTCGTATGTGTGTTGTGTGTGTGCGGTGTGTGTGCCGCGTGTGTGTTGCGCCGCGCGCGGCCGTTGTGTTGTGTGATGTGTCCGTGTGTGTGTGTGTGTGGTGTGTGCGCGCGTGATGTGTGGCGTGTTTTGTATGTGCGTGTGTGTGGTGGTTGCGTGTGTGTGTGTGTTGTCGTGGTGTGTGTGTTGTGTGTGTGTGTGTGTGCTGTGCCGCGGTGTAGTGCGTGTGGTGGTGTGTGTTGTGTGCGCGCGCGCCTGCGCGTAGTTTGTGTGGTGTGTGTGTGTGTGTGTGTGCGCGGGCGCAGTGTGTGTGTGTGTGTTGTTGTGTGGTGTGTGTGTGTGCGGCGTTGTGTGTGTGCGCGGTGTTGTGTGGCGTGTGTGTGTCGTGTGTGTGTGTGTGTGTGTGATGTGTGTGTGCTGTGCTGTATGTGTTGTAGTATATATGCAGTGTGTGCTGTGTGTGCTGTGTGTGTGTGTGCGGCGTGGTGTGTGTTGTGTGCGCGTGTGTGTGCGAGTGTGGTGTGTGGCGTGTGTGTGTGTTGTTGTGTGTGTGTGTGTGTGTGTGTGTGTGTGTGTGTGTGTGTGGGTGTGCGTGCGTGCGTGCGTGCGTGCGCGCGTGTGTGTTGTTTGTGTGTGTGCGAGTGTGTGTCTGGGTGGGGGGCGTATGTGCGCGTGTGTGTTGTTTGTGTGTGTGCGAGTGTGTGTGGGTGTGCGTGCGTGCATGTGTGTGTGCGCGCGTGCGTGCGCGCGTGTGTGTTGTTTGTGTGTGAGTGTGTGCGAGTGTGTGTGTGTGGTGGGAGGCGTGTGCTAGTAATTGTATCG
>NW_014578428.1:102713-103083 GCF_000485595.1 Priapulus caudatus
AGAGAGGGGGGAGAGAGCACGCACGTCATGCAAAGAGGGAGTGCAGAGCTGATATGCCGTACAAAAAGAGGAAGGGTAGAACAGAATACAATAGAAAGCGTAAGAGAGGGAAGATGCACGATAGAAAGCGGAGGAGGAAGCCGACACACCATGAAAAGCGAAAGAGAAGGTGGAAGAGGAGGAGGAGGAGGAGGAGGAAGAGGAGGAAGAGGAGGAGGAGGGAGCAGACACGCCATGGAAAGCAGAGGAGGAGGAAGAGGAGGAGGAGGAGGAGGAGGAGGAGGAGGAGGAGGAGGGAGCAGACACGCCATGGAGAGCGGAGGAGGAGGAGGAGGAGGAGGAGGAGGAGGAGGAGGGAGCAGACACGCCA
>NW_014578429.1:0-38693 GCF_000485595.1 Priapulus caudatus
GGGGATAATTTGTGAGAAGATGGTATGGTGTACCCCCTTTTTTTTTTTTTTTCTTTTTTTTTTTTTTCTTTTTTTTCTTTGTATACGGCCACTC
This sequence comes from Priapulus caudatus, assembly GCF_000485595.1. NCBI lineage: Eukaryota > Metazoa > Priapulida > Priapulimorpha > Priapulimorphida > Priapulidae > Priapulus > Priapulus caudatus. The sequence goes on from NW_014578429.1 coordinate 95, forward strand.
AACTGCATGACAGGGCTTGGGGAGACATGCTGTGCATGCATGATTGTAGCTGCGACACTCTTTGCTTGCCGACACTCTTCTGCGACAGTGCATGCGGAAGTATAATATTTAACGTGAAAAAAACGTAGTGAGCCACATGAATATAACCATCATAATACTAATAGTAAAATTCTTCCTTCTAGTAAATTTTATCAATGTTTTTAACCTTAAATCAAGTTAACATTCATTGTTTGGACTGCATGGGAGCGCAATATTTTCGGTATAGCTTCTCGCGTAGTATTGTTACGGCAATTACGTGCAGGGAGCTGCAGTTGCTTATAAAAGCTAGAAAAAAAGCCATGCTGCCACCAAATTTTAAGCTGTACTATCCATTAGCTGAAATCTTGGATCTGTCCAAAATGCTCAGTGGTAGTAAACTTACATTTAGGAATAATTAGGCGTATACGTTAGCTCTAGTACTATAGCGCTTACATTAACTGCGCTGGGCAGTTAGACGAATGCGCGCCCGACCAACTTACTCCAGCAGTCGAGCAGGCGAACTGATGTATATTCGCATGTGGAGGCGGTGGGCGGGATTGGTTGAGTTGTGCGTCAAAAACATTGATTGTTGTCAAGTAACAAAATTAATAATAGTAATTTGTTCTATCTTTCATTGACAAAACTAACTATTACTATCTCTTTTGATCGGCTTAATTTGTACTGACAACAACAATGTCTTTTTTCCAACAAACCACCCCAACCGCCACCCTCCACATGCGGAAAATACATAGTTCCCGCTGACTAGCGCTGCTGCAGCGCGGCCAAGAAATGCCGTTTGAAGCTTTGCCAAATCGAATGTTGTCACAAGAAATACGCAAGTATACGCAATTGCCAACGTAGTTAGAGGCTTCAATTTTAGTAGAAGTATAACTTCAAGACATATTCACTTTCGGCATAAGAGGCATTAATTGCCTACCCAGACGGTTTTTTAGCCGGGACTACATTGGGGCATAAGTTTGGATCCACGTTGCATGCACATAGGGGTCGGTCCTATAGCCCAGCAGGCAGTTAATGTAAGCGGCTATAGTGCTAGAGCTAGTAATAAGTATTATGAATGTTTTTTTCACTGCAGGTGTGAAAGAGCAATTATCCCTTAGCTGTCACCAGCATTTATCGTGCTATCTGTAGCGACATAAAGATCTGCCCAGAAAATGAGCTCGGTTTACTGAGCCCTGCAGAATCTCATGAGAGCAGGAAAACCAGCATGTAAAAGGAGAAAACTATTGAAGAAAGTATAGTAAGGTAACTATATATCAGTGGGTTGGATAATTAAACTTGACAGAATTTCTTGTGCCGAGGGGGCGGCCGTTTTGGGTGCGGTTTTATCAGAAAAGTAAAAACAAACTTAAACATGGCAAAGGGCGTTGCGCTATATTTTTTGACTATATTTGGTTTATTCAACTCATGACAGAAACTGTAATCACTATGTGACAGGCCATGCATATATCTATTATTAATTATATATATAATATTATTATTATTATATAACTAATATTATATTAATAATACATCGATTAACATCTTGACATCTTACCCTGACTATTTAAGAATATTAAGTGATTGCGAACTAAATTGCAGACATAAGAGATAACAGCAAGCAGCAGCCCTATTAAACCGGGGCTGGAACACCATGTGAGCAGCTCATCAGACACAAATTTCCGAGCCAAGACTGCATATACACACTACACACTCCAGGCACATCAGACTCACACACAAGAACAGCTCATCACCGACAGCCCACATCTGGAAGCGGACAATGTCTCCCTTGATTTGGTCGATTTAGGGCCGCAGCGAGCTCATATTGGCATGCGTGAACTGTACAGGTCTGTTAGACGGGTTCTCTTGCGCTTGGCTGACTTCTCAAAGTGTTCTGTGTAATCCAGATATGACCGACGTATGACACTGTACCACACTGTCATGGAATATAAATTGTGACAGGTTTATTATCATTATTCTATCATGTCAGCATCGTTTCATAATACCAAGAACCAGCAAATGCTAAAATTTGACAAGAGCGCCCAGAGCGACTGGTTTCAGCTGAAGGTCTGTTGCTACCTGGTGTACTAGCTATCTATACTGACTCAATCCCCCCGACGTTCCAAAATCATAGACCGTACGTCGAGCGGTTAATAATTTGTGCCATTACACTGTTCGACACAACGGACCGGACGGACAATCATGCGTTCTAACAGCTGCATCTGGACTTCGGTCAAAATAAAAAGATTTTCTCATGTCGAAGTCGTTGCTCTATCCCCGAAGTAATGCAGAGCAAACAATAAAATTGCATGTAAGCGCAATGTCTGTAATGGAGTACTTGTAGATTTTATTACTCTTGTATCACCTGATGCATGACAATCACTTCGTAAGAAGACTCCTTCTCTCCCTTCTGTGCACATTTCCATTCCTCTGGACATCTCTAATTTACGGCTCGTGTTTCAAACTCCCAAACATCCTGAAACATATTAGCACAATGTCACCAGACTAGCCTTTGATGGCATTTTCTCATTCCCTCTAAAAATTATTTTTGGTAATCAATGCGTGTACTGGTTTTGATACCCCCTACATATAATTGCTACATAAGGCACAGCCTGGATCTTTCACTTGCGCTTGGACGAGTCCACTTTCTGAGGCTGGTGATGTACCTACACTTGGCTAGCTCGAGAACTTGACGTGCAACCATGTATTATGTAGGGGGAGGAGCGGAATGTTCTTCTTAATGCTGAAACTGGGAAGATAAGAGAAAATATTGCTGTACATTACACTATACCAGTTACAACAGATGATGGTTAACTTGTATTTAGTTAAAAAACATGGGATACATTCATTATAAGGCAGGCGAAAAAAATTTTACTTTATGATGGGTTATTCATGTTTGCTCATATATTTTTTCAGTTATAATATTATACTTACCAGGCCGTCAATGGCAAAGAGTTTCGCACAGTACATGGGCAGCTAGCTCCCCAAGCCTGCCATGCAGTTAGGTGCCGTATAAACAGTTACACTCCATTCCTTCCTCACAAATCACCCAACACTTGCATCGGTTCCTCCAAAAGACCTCTGGGAATGCAGCCACCTAGGAGAATAAAATGCATCATAGGGAATAACTACCAGCAGAATGCATTAGTTAATAAATAGCTGGTATGATGAAACAACAATAATTAAAATTAAAATTGAAGTATGATATGCTACTACAGTATTATTATAAAAAGATAAAGTAGAATTACGGAGAACCAACTTTTGTCATTCAGACAATATGGTTCTCATAGCCAGATCATACGTGTTATTGCTAAGTTTAATAGACCTACCTCGTCCACACTATAGTTACTACTGTAATAAAATTACTGAGTGAGTGATGGCTTTAGGACAATTAAGTACAACAATAGTTATACTGGAATATCACGCTGCTCGCACCCCAAGGAACAAAGTGCTCTGTTCTCGTACTGTTACACCGACTTACAAAATAAAGGCTTTGTGCTGCGCCAATAGCACTCAACAGTCTGGGAGGTACTACAGTAAAGTAGTTAAGTCAGTGACAGCGATTTCAATGAAGTCTTACATATGTACACTCCAAGAAACTCACCTTGAACCAGACCACGTAAACTCTATTACTCTCACAATCCAGGACAGGATTTAAACGTGACATACATATGGAGCCATAATGGATCAGCACACACACAAATCAATCCTGTCTCTACAGTTCTGTTTAGTTCTCTTGCTGATCTTAGCCACCAGAATCTGATAGCTTTGTTTGCATTTCAGAAGTAGGAGAAGGGGAAAGCATTCTTGCAGCAATGCTATTCGTGATTAAAGCTGTAGGATGGGCCTTTTGTCTTGGACGCTGTACCTGTCCCTGACGGAGTGACGGGTGCGACGCGGTACCAGCTAGAGCAGCTGAAGCATAAGTGCCTATGACGTCCACGTAGGGAGGAAGGCTCATATAGACGGGTTTCGCCGGCCACTGATTCTCGTGGCCACAGCAACCTTCAGCTTGTATCGGTAGCAAGAGAGCTTGTGGAGAGGGCGCTGGCGGCGGGGACCAGTCTAATGGGTCGTCAAATCACAGGCGGTTTTCTAAGATGAAAAAAAAGCGCACTTTCAGAAAGAAGCAACTTCAGAAAAGCATGTTGCGCGGCGCGTTTCATCTGTGCGATCTTCCGCGCGGAAACAGGGTAGTGGTCTTCGCGGATTTTCATATGTTTATTTGCAAACAATGTTATATATGCTTTATTTGTGGGAAATATACATGTTGTTTTAGAGCCAGTAATATGTTGTTTGTGCATTTAATATCAGTTATTTCGCCACTAAACCAATGTGTTTGACTAATTATGACAGATGCGCTACACATACCCGAAAAGTGCCATTGTGTTAAACATGTTACGGATCGACGTTGTATCAATTTGGATTCACGATAAATGTTGTAATATGTAAAACGTTGCGCTATTCTGGATGTAATTATGTTACTGTTTAACACTGCTAAAGCTCAAATGTGTAATCGTAAAAGTATTAATGTGAGAATTACAGCATTTGTAAATGCTGCTGTCGAAGGACCACAAGCCGCGTGTAAATGTGCCGTACTACTGAAGCCATTCGAAGGCCAAGGGCTGGACCGTGAAGCACCACTACATGTTCATAGCTGGCATTCTTGCTTGCTAACTGTAATACTGCAAGCTTGCAGTACTCGTGGGGAGAGTTAGTGTGAATTAACCAGCTGTATCTCGGTTTTATAGATGCCAATGAATTGAGATTACAGGGATTTAATTACCGCTGAAAGTGACCGTGTCGCACAACTTTTGTGTCGACAGTTCACCACAATTGGCTTTCATCAGAAATGGCAGTACTCGATCACGCAGTAGTAACGTTAATTTCGCTGAATAATTACGTAATGTTGTCATTATGCATTTATGCATATCTTTATGTCTTAGCATCTTTATGTATCTATGAATGACAGAATGTCAACTCAAAATGGTTTATTCATTCTTCACAGAATTGAATGCTGATCAATAAAGGATCTCCATACAATTACGAACAAGGTGTAACGCCGTATACTTGCTTCGTCTGCCATCGAACGCCACCCACAATTACAATTATACGCCTACCAGAGGTAGAGATGGAGGACTAAGAAGATGAAACGACGGACCCGGTTAGGACAATCGGTTCCAAGGCGAACGCGGTCTTGGAGAACTCTCACTGCAAACAGGCAGGGACCTCTGGAGCAACTATTGATGAGCCCAAAGAAACTGGAGTTGGCCTTTATGGGGTGCTGCTAGGAATGTCATGATGAATGACTGTGAGATGATGATGATAATGGAAGCCCTGCATGAAAAGGAGCGAAGTACTAAACATACAAAGTGTTATCGAATGAGTTAGCCTGGCTGTTAAACGGTAGGTCAGCACATCGTCATCGAAGGGGCTTTCACCAATATCAACAATACCATGCAGGATCCTGTTACCTGAACAGCTCAAACAGAGGCCATGCCATTAACACGGCCTTCAGTTTCTTACGCAAAGCTGAACTGAACGTATACGTGTAACATGGAACTGTAGTCCTTAAAAAATTAAGCCCAAGGGTCGGAGAACCAAGGTACGGTATTCACAGGAGACGTTCAGAGAATATCATACATTCAAGGACGACTTCAAACATATGATCGACCCTACTATGAGATAGATGATGCAGTCTCCATCCTCTCGATGGGAGCTTATCGGCAAGGCTCATCGAGCTGGTTGACAGGGAATCGGGACCGATTATGTTGCATGCTGCGAAGTCATCCTATGAATGTACTTACTGGTGAATCCCAGACCTCATTTCAGACGCTGTGACACAGCGATCCTGGTCAAATTCCGGGCAACTGCAGAATGGAGAAGATGCGCCGCTTTGTGAGATAGCATCTTGTCAGACGTTGCCTTACAATATTCTGTCACAAGGTGGGAAAGGCGGCAGATATGAACAACAATTCATATTGGGCTTCGCCATAAATACGCAGACAGAGCTGACCTCTGATGACAGAAACGGTTGTACTGCTGCCGCAATCAGACACGATGACGGAAGCGCCTCGCGTAGGAAAGGTTTCCTAACTGATCTCCAAGCGATTGAAATGGAAAACCAGGATGAGGGCCACTTGCAGATCAGGACGAGTTTCAACTGACTCAAAAGAGCTAAGGGTCAATCTGACTCACGACAGACACCAGCATGCACCCTCACAAGCGGACAGAGATGGGAAAAAGTGTCTGGGATATGCGAGGTCAGCATGATCCATTGGCCAGACCAATGGTGTACTTCTTCAAATGAGCTATTGGTGGGGATGGTACAAGCTATCGAAAGAAAAAACAGGTTTGCTTCAGTTGTCTGAACACGGGCGGGCAAGCGATCATAATATGAGAACTGAGAAAGGAAAAGAAACGCTGTTCAAACAGAAATTGTGAGTCCTATCATCACCATTCCTACTGCATAAAATCTGCTTGGGGAAAAACAGCAACAATTGTTGGGACTTGCATCCAAACGACAACGAGAGTGGTTTTGCTATCGTCACCACAAGGATGGTACGGATCATCAACCACACATCAGAGTAAGTATCCTGCTCGACTCTGGAGCAATAATTAGCCTGATCCCGGTAAAGAAAAAAAAAAAAAAAAGATAAAAAGAAAACGAGAAGCTTGGGCTTAGGGGAAAGTCAATCAGCACCTCGGACCTCGACACACATAGAGGTGCACGTCCAAACTTACCCAAACTAAAGATATAGCTAGAAGGTTTATTCTGCTGACAAGAGGAAGTATGCCCATATCAGTAATTGCGGATGCTACCCGCAAACTTAACTAATGTTACCAAAAACAGGTTGAAGAATACTGAAAATAATTGAGTCTGTACTAGACAAGCAACTCGAGCAGGAGGCGTATGGTGACATAGATGTGCTTATTGGGGGTGATTCACTCCAGAGATCGCATGGAGGAGAACAGAAAGCATACAAATCAACGGATTTAGTTACTGAGGCAATCACCATTGGGCGGGTTAAACTTTTAGCGAATCATCAGGTGAGCCATAGACAGTCTATCAACATTACTCCACCAATCAAGGTCACAGACAGGCCGACCCTACACGTCTGCGTCAACGAGGAAATGGGGCTGAGGTATACGCAACGTGCAAATGGTAAAGCCTCTTGATAAGTCTACGATGGACACCTACGGAACGGACAGCAGTTCAAGCAATCGGTGGGAGTCATGTAAAAAGACGAATACAGCATGTGCTTAGTTCCATACCCGTGGAGGACGAGATCGCGAAGAGTTAGACATGACAACAAGACGCACACATGTATGGCACACAGTGGTATCACATCGAACAGTGCGGACTGATGAAAAATGGGGACTATGCCCGACTATTATGCATGCAGCGGATAAAGCGAAATGGAAGGTGAAAAGGGGTATTACAAATAAAGCTTGGACTAGACAGAGATACAGAAACTTACAAAGGGGGCCCTGTACATTTATACTCTCAGTCATGCAGTCATTCTGTCATGAGAAAGAAGAGCACACCAGTGCGGATTTCGTGTTTAACTCTTCTGCTCTTTAAGGACTAGGTCTGAATTGAGTTACTGGGGGACAGGCCCGCGATCTCCTGCAAATGATCCTGTTGCTGTCCTGATTTGCGTATTCAGCGCAACATCCGATAGCCTATTCAGTGATATATCGAAGCATGTACCACCCAAGTGGAGATTCCAGAACGGACAAACATGTTCATCGGTTCCTGTGAGAAGCTACGAATCATGAGAACGGACAATGTTTATGCTGAAAAGAAGTTCGGTAACAATTTGGCGACAAAACCTGCACCGGCTGAGTGTTTGGCTACTAAACTGGCATTGAAAGGACTTGCAGCAAAAGCGAGCATGCCAGTATCAGAGGCTGCCAGATATTATTGAAACAAGGACACTATATGGATTGACATTTGCACATTCAAGTCTATACAACTTGGAAAAGCCAGAGATGTCACCCCATTGATATGCGACACTGATACTCCAACAGGAGGAGGTTCAGATAAGAAGACATGTGTCTCAAAGGGGTCCATTGAATGATGACAAGCGAAAATCCTGATTGAAAGAGCTTTGTATTAGGAATGCGGAAAGAGCAGAAAGTGCTTAGGCGTCAGGTCTGCGAGATCCGTTGAGTCTGATCTTCTAACACAGTACACAGGTCAAACCTGTCAGAACATAAGCGAAACATGATGCTGAATGACCAACGGAACGTGTTTGAGTAATTGGCAAAATCTTTGATCCAATAGGGTTCACCAGCTGAATTAAATCAGAGGAAATATTAATGCAGGGCTGTGGTCAGAATTCGGTACTTGGCTGGGATTGAAGCTTGGTCTACCGAAGTTCACATAACGGAATGCGAGAAAGGTTTTCACACAACCCGGAAAAGCTAGGATGGAAAAAAATACCTTCAACAGACATGCTAATGCCAAAAACATCAGACCTACTGGAAATTGGGATATGTCTGTGATGCGTCAGAAGCAGCATTCGGCCGCTGGATGGCTTATTACAAGATTGGGACGAGGATCGATGGAAAAACTTATGACGTGAGGGTTTGGTTCAGCAAAGTCACGTGTCGCTCCCAACTGAGAAGCTATCTGCTATCTCCTCGCGGTTGGAAAAGTTGCAAATCCACTGTCCTCGCATCCGGACTTTATGCTACTGTGATGAAGAGATGTCAGTGGAACCCGACAGAGCTGTATTCCTGGTCTGACAGATATAATTAGCCTTGCTCTGGAGTTACGCGAGGCCAGTCAGGCAGTTTAAGTCTTTTGTTGCCACAACAGAGAAGTAGTATCAGAAGTTACAGGCAGCCAGACCGCACCGTCCAGTTGGCCGACAATACAGGAGAATATAAACATCGCTGGACAAAGTTCCAGATGGATTGCAATCGATTGCTTGGAAGGCTGATGGAGGAAATGAGTCCAGCTTCGGGGCGGGGGTGGTGGCACGAAGAAGAAGGCAAAATGCATTCCAAAAGCTGAGATAACGAAATTAACAAAGAGGCAAAAGGAAAGAGGAAACACTGCTACTGCAGTAAGGTGAAGTATGAATGTGGCACTTGACTGCTACAAAGTTCTCCGTGGCAGGAAAGTTGATCCGTGTGACAGCATGACGTTTTTAGATTTCTAACCAATTGAAGTCCAAATGTTGAAGGAAGGACGTCAGCAGAAGAAGAAGATTTCCCAGCTGAGAGAAATACTGGTATTAAAGAAAGCCCAGAAGAATGTACATGGAAGAACATTGGAGAAGAGGGATGTATCAAGTCCCTAAGCTTTTGTGAAGGAACATACCATCACTATGTGTGAGGACGAGCTGGGACAGGTGCTGCATCTCCTACGAAGTCAAGGCAATCAGCTTTGCATGCCCATAGAGAACATCACATATCCTACTTAATCCGAGGAACTGTGCATGAATTGTGGCAATTATCGGTGTTTGCCACTACTGGCTGCTGAAAGTTAGAAGCAGGTAATGGACTTAGTGGGAGTTACGAGGCTGGCGAAGAAGGTGAAGTTTCCAGATGTGAATGGTACCTGCAGGCTTCGAACCACAATGCTGAGACACAGGGATCGGCAGTATTCCAGTGGAAAGATTGGGCCGTTTACCCGCCATTCTATCTTCACCATGCCTGCCGATTATTTATAGAAAGCCATATGTGGTAAAAGTTTGACGAAATAAAACTAACAAAACATCGGAGTCATATTCCACTTGCCTCAACAAGGCTGTTCACTCGGAAGTAGCAAGTTGATGTTCACTATAGGAATTCCTGCCAGGTATTGAGACGGTTCTTATTGCCCAATTGAGGGACATCCAAAAGAAATACAGAGCGACACGCGTACGCAGTTGTGGGTGGCCCAGAGGCAACGTGAGAGAAGATGGTTGCTGTGGGAGTAAGGCATGAAATACAAAACTTCTGTGCATGAGAGACAACGTTAAATGGAAGTTATCTACACACTGGTCTCCACGATCAAATGGATGTGCTGAAGCAATTGTAAAGAGCTGCAGAAGCTGTTGAAGAAAGACAATCGCGCACGAACACGTGACTCACGCCTTTTGAGCTGATTACCATGCCTACAAAAGAAGTGGCAAATCTTTGTTAATGGCAAAAACCCAATCAGCGAGAGACTAAAAACTGAAAAGCGCATCAACAGCACGAGGCAGGTAAACAGATATTTAGCACCACAAAACCACATCCTAAGTTGCGGAACGAGCATCCAGAATAATAGAAAGGAATATCAACTAAGAGACAGATTCGTACCGAACGAGAATCCGAATAGAACAGACTGGAAATTCGTTTCAGGCGCATAGTCGAATGCCCTTCTGGAAAGTCATGGATTCCCGAGATGTTCTTCCCCGCTTGCTTGTTCCTCGCAGAAATGAATGTGACCCGTACGGAATTCATGGTAGCATGATGTTTGTCTGATACGCATGGACCATAACATGATTCGGGACATGGAGCCTTGGTCGAATCACTGAAGTTAACCGGGAAAAGACAATCGAGTGCGAAACGCGCCAAGTCAAAACTGCGCACAAGTTCGTTCAGTAGACCTGATTAAATAAGATAGTAGTCATATGTCTGTAGAAGTGGTTATGAGATAAAGTTGAACATTATAAAGAGCAATATCAGTACTGTATGGGCGTACGAGAGCGAGAGTGACGTCGCATCGTTGGGGAGGATTGTTTCGAGCAAAAATGAGGATCGACACACCGAGAGTGGCACTGGTGCTGTTTTGCAGCACAAGCGGGGAACAAGATGCGCCTACGAAGCTAATGATTGTCATTGGAAGCCGCTGCCATTGTAGTTTAACATGCTTATGGTAGTAGGATGTATCAATTTGATCACGATAAGTTGTTCATATGTAACGTTGGTATTAGGATGTAATATGTTACTGTTTAACATTGAACGCTCAATGGTAATCGTAAAAGTTTTAGTGAAATCTACAGCATGTGATGCTGGCTGTCGATAGACACACAGCCGCGTGTAAATGGCCTATACTAAGCCATTCAAGGCACAAGGCTTCCGTGAAGCACCTGCATGATTATAGCTGGCACCTGTGTTGACTGTTCTAATGTTGATATGCGCAAGTTTGGCAATACTGTAGAGAGTTGAGTGTGAAATTTAAGGCGAGCAGCTTATCTGGTATTTATGATGCCAATGAATTGAATTACAGGATTTTATTACCGCTGAAGTTGCCGTTGTAGACCAACCTTTGCTGTGACAGTTCACACACATTTGGTTTATCAGATAAATGCGTATACATCGCGTCCACAGTAGTAAGTTAATTTGTGACGATTCCGGTACCACTGTGTCATTATGCATTTAATGGCATTATCTTTATGTTAGCATCTTTATGGTTATCTATTGAATGACAGAATGTCAACTCAAAAATGGTTTATTCCATTTCGTTCACAAGAATATGAATGTGATTCAATAAAGGATCTCATACATTAAGACAAGGTGTAAACTGCGTTCTTGTTCGTCTTCATCGAGCCTTCCAATTTATAATATATATATATATATTATTATTATAGATACTCCCGCGTGGACACACACAGGCCCAGCACACGAAGGCGCACACAAGTGCGCACAAACATACATATACATACATGCATGTTACCACACGTGCGCACGCACACGTACTAATGTAAGCACGCTCGCGTATTTTATCGAGTCAATAAAAGGCGCCCATTAAGGATGGGCATTCCAAATGATTCATTTGTGTTGACAACAGATCGCCCTAACGCATGTAACACTAGAAATATGTATTTATTAGTTACTCATGACCCGGTCGTGAATGACACTGGGTAAATCTAACGACGACTAGATAGCATCAAGAGTAGATAATAACACAAGAGTAACACACCCCGGCCATTCCCCAGCATGTTTAACCACGATTTTTCTCATCAAAAATTTGCCAACTAATAAGAACAAGTGTATTACGATTCGCTCAAGCTTATTATGACCCCTAATCACTCACCTCTTGGTTACTGAATATCCGTTATTACAATATATTTGACAGGCGTATTGCCTTGTAAAATCGTAATCTTGCACGAGCTGGAATTCGCGCTACGAGTTTACCGTTTTTGGCGACCTGTTTAGCCCATTATTTAGAACTATCTAGGGGCCGCCACAATATTGTAGCCACGGACGTTTCCAAATCATGTCTGTCCCGAATTGGGTGAGGAGACAATCTAAATTTCGAAAAGTTTGATCTCCGTTGAGAAACCGCGAGAACGCGCTCAAGTTATTGTCGATCGCAAGACAGAGAAATTGCGACATACTTCATACTATCTTACATAAGTAATAATACAATAATAGCAATATTCTCTGTAGTAGTTTGCAGTAAGTATCACATTACGCGCGCGCAGGTAATCAAGTACATTAAACCCCTATCGGGGCATGAATGAATTGGAAACGTCCGTTGCTACATATTGGCGCCCCGATAGCTTCTAAATTATGGCTAAACAGGTCGCAACAAGTCGCCATTTTAGCGGTAAATTGTGCGAATTCAGCTCGTGCAAGATTACGATTTACAGCAATACGCTAGCAAATATATGTAAACGAATATCAATACCACGAAGGTGAGTGATTAGTGGTCATAATAAGCTGAGGAACGTATACACTTGCTTCTTTATTGGTGGCAAATTTTGATGAGAAAAATCGGTTAAAAATGCGGGAATCGGGTGTGTTACTCTTGTGTTACTATCTACTCTTGATAGCATGAATTTGTTGCTATTATTTCTGCTTTCGTTTTCTTTCTTGTCGCGCGTGTTTGTATCCGCTGTCGTAGATGAAATATATAAACAGATATAATAAATTATACATTATTGCATAAATATATATATATATTCTATATATTCTGAAACAATGACATGTCATTAATGCCACGATTGCTTCATCTATATCCGAGATGAGATCCAGGGAAGGCACACCAGACGCTAACATCGCTGCATGTCAGATCGCCAGTTACGCTCGCATGTAGGTTGCGCTGTCTGATGCAAAATCAATCGCGAATTCTAGTTGTTCGTGGAACAATTTTCCTACGGTCTATAATTCCGATTCCGTTTGCTACGCGATGAATGGTCATGATGTAATAATCCTTCAGATCTCGACCCTACTACAGTAGCTTGCAGGTGCTAGCCGTGCGGTGAGCGCAGGCAAATCTGATAATCGAAGAAAACTTGACGTGATGCGGCCATGATGCCGAGGAGCGCCGAGAATTGACACTTTGTGTCTTCCAATCACAGCCTATGCCGCACATCTCTTTGATATTTTTATAGAAGGGGACCCATTGGACCACCAAATTGCCGATCTCAGAAACTAGGGCATTCTGCTATGTTAGAACGGTTTCCTACGATAGAGTTTGCCACAAATACGAAAATAACACGCTGTTTAGCGCACTGCGCTACGTACTTCTGTTGCATTTTCGCATCTCCGTAATCAGAATAAGCCCCGTCTTCTTTGTTGATGGACATGAATGGGGCGTCACCGACGTGACCACTTAGTGTACCTACTGTCTTTTGCCAGCCTGTTTACTTTTCGTAAATAATGAAATGCCCGGCCGATGCATTTCGCATCAAAGTGGAAAATTTGCGGCATTTTCACTCGCTGTCGGAAGTGAACGAGTGCGTCATTCATTGACCATTGAAGTTGTTCTAAAAATTAAATAATTCCGAAAATCCCTAACCGCGCTACTCGATTGTTTTAGCCAATGAACGTAGCTGTGTGTGTGACGTCTTGCCCGCGCGCTTTATGCTTGGCTTAGCGGGCCCCGACATGGATATCGGAGGCAGGCACCTCGCAACACGCGTGTTTGTTTACATATCGCTTTGTGACGTACGGTGTTCGGGAGTTCTGCGATGATAACCTCGTAATTTCTCAGCATTTCTTAAGGTGCATGGAACATTTTACCAATTTAGTGGTGGCAGTTAGTCACGAATATGTCACAGTAAGTACTAACCGTATATGTTTCACATACGTTCACCCATTTTGCACACAGGCGGTCGATCATTGTGAAAAATTGTGTGAATAGTTATTATTATTGAGACGTTCCAAGTGCCTGTGCTTTCAATTCTGTACGTCAATGCACGTGCGTAAAGAGTCACAAACTCAACACAATTTCATCTCTGTTATTGTTTACACCTGAATGCGTGATTGATCAGGGAGAGGGGGGGGGGGAATGTAAGAGGGAGACATTTTCTTTGGTGTTCCGAAAAACACAATTCCACTTGACAATTTCATGGGCCATTTCAATTGGAAGCTCTGCATAATGGACCCCCAACAAGCCCTTCGACTGACTAGTCAAGAAATTCAAAGGTCTGTATATTGCTCTTATTTAGCCGCCGATAGTTCATATTTAGAACAAAGTCTTCATTGTTATCTTCTAAAACTACAGACCATCCGCTGGCCGCTGTGGACACCCGGTTCACAGCAATTCACACGCACAATGCGCGCGATCTGTGCGCAGTTCACGCGCAATATGCGTGTGACAATAGATCTTTTATTATTATGTGTTACGTTTCTATCGATGATACCGCGTGAATTGTAATTCGAGAGAAAAGTCATTATCGCATATCCCAGCATGCCGTACTGAGACGTCATTTCCGACCTGCAACCGCGGGAAAGTGTGTTTGTTACAATAACAAAATGCCAAAAGTAATAAAATATACGAAATTCAAAGTGAGAGTTATTACTGGTGCAGCTGGTGGCAGCAGGAAGTCGCTAACTGTTAAAGTGGACAATAAGCGGTTGGTGAAAAGCCTTTTCAGTGAGCATGAAACCCGTGATGATGATAATTTTGATATGCCTAGTGAGTGTCAGTGTTTCTGGTGCTGCTGGCACTGCAAGGTGTAGCGGTAGTCTAGGCTATACTATACTAGCTATAGGCTATAAGGCCTACTACTAGTACTACTACTAGTACTACTAGCAGTATGAGTACTACTACTAGTACTACTATTAGTACTAGTAGTGGTACGGAAATAGACATCACCATTACTGCGGATAGTGTTGCTGGTAATCTACAGCCTACATATACACGTATGTATAATAATTAATATATTATTATAATAATTAATGAATATTATTACTATTAGTTTTGTGACTATTACTAATTCTAGTAATAGTATTAGGTTAAGCTTAAGCCGACATATTATTATTAATAATAATAATGCTGGTGGATTCACATAATGAGAATGACGCTCCCTCTGCTTACCATACTCGATCGTCAGTAGTAATCACTTAATTAGGCTGATAGAGTCTATGTCCTCTAGGGTACTGCTGGAACGTACCCTGGGTAGGGTCCGGTGTACCGGAACGTACCCTGGGTACGGTCCGGTATACCGGAACGTACCCTGGTACTAAATACTACTATCTTAAATGCCTGGCCGTACCTCGCCTACTCCACTAACGCGTCCAGGGAGTCGCCTACGCCTACTCCCTAGCCCTAACCCTAACCCTAACTCTAACCCTAACCCTAACCCTAACCCTAACCATATCAGCTAGATAGTTACCAGGGTACGTTCCGGCAGTACCCTGGGGGACATAGACCCTATTAGGCTTAATTAGCTACTCTCTGCCCAAACTTCGTTCCTTCCGAACTCATTTGTTTATATTCATCATTTATATTCAACCTATTACTCCTCACAGTTCATTCTGGCTACCAGGCAGCTAGACAGCGAAGGATAGGAGCTTGGGCTAACCTCCGCCCATCTCTGTTGTCAGCGTACAAGAAGGTGACTCGTGGGAAGCAATGCATCATTTGTGGGGCTGAAGATCCTCCAATAAGATGCACAGATTGCAGCCATGCGAGCAACTACTGTACTGGTTGCTTTGAAACGGCCCACTTGCATCTAAAGCTGCATGTTGCTTATTACTGGAAGGTATAAATATTACGATAGTGAAATCTACCTTAAAACAAATGCATGACGTGTTCATTATGCTCTAAAATTATCATATATGTTGAAGTGGTACCGTTGATGTACAGATACTAGAGTTAGCACATATTTTGCCCAGTACTTGAGTAGTGTAATATGTATATAAAGAAACAGCAAAACATTCAGATTACTATAAACAGTGATGACTGGATGAATGTCATATGCTATATGTCTTATTACATATGTAATGCTTTGATCTTATATTTTATTTATTTTTAGAATGGAATGTTCACCCGATATGACACCAACAGGGTGGAAGTGTGGAATTGTGATGTGGACCACACCTGCACATCAGGCTACCCCAAGGTTGTAAAATATGATGTAGGGAACTTATTAACTACCAAAGATGTTAGTTTATGTTATGAATGACCATTTTTGTTTTCGACCAGCTCAGCATATTCTGTAATTTTTATTGATTTATATGTGTAGCCAGACATACACTACATATATAAAAAGTCATGTAAAGCCCATTGCAGAAATTTTTCAAGAAATTATATAGGCAATCACACGAATATGCAACACAAATCAACACTATATAATTGTAATGCACACGTCTGTTTACTACACTACAATTACATGTGTCGAAAATAAAGATATACCAGATTATTATCATCTCTTTTTAACATAGAATATAACCAAATGTATTTTTAGGAAGACAACACAGTTTTCAATTAACTGTGTGCAGCTGCAACTCTGCAGCGGTCACAATGCTACGGTATGGCTTGTGGCCATAAACACCAACGAACCCCCAGGTGGCAATCACCATAGAGCTGATGGAATTTCTTAGGCTGCTGGTACTTGAGTGCCAGGTATCTGTAAAGGGTTTTTGTGAGGTACTGGTGCTCTATGGCGCTGAAGACCCACTGGCAAACAACGTTGGTTACAACTGTAAATATAGTAATATATTTTTGCAGACCTTAAGAAATGTCACTATCTATAAAATCTGTTATAAGCTTTATACAAGCTGTAGCGAAATGACTACATTAACTTCTTTGTTTCTTTTATATCTAAATGGTTTATTTGTTTTTTCTTCATATCAAGCTCCAGCGGATCACACACGTTCTTCTTTATTCTCTTATTTTCTGCCTATGTCGTCTTATGTAACGTAACGAACGAACGTATCTTAACGAACGAACGCATCTTAACGAACGAACGTATCTTAACGAACGAACGTATCTTAACGAACGAACGTATCTTAACAAACGAACGTATCTTAACGAACGTATCTTCACGAACGGTTAATCTGAAACAAATTCAAAGAGCACATTTACTATTTAGCGTGTGTGCTATGCTGTGTGTAGCTCGCTATGGACAACAAACTTTCTGGTAAATACAATTCAAAGCCGAATCTGCTACTATTAATACAGAAAGACATTAATAATTATTTTTAAACACAAATCCCTTACCACACTGGGTTCTTTAGGGTTTTAGAAGCACATTAAAATTCGCGTCTTCACCGTAAATGGCGAAAAAGAGAGCGCGCGTCACCTCCCTTAGCAACTAACCGGTATCAATGCGCTGCTGCATAAAGTAGTGCACCGCGTAACCGCGTAGCGGCAGGAGTTGTCACCAACATCCCGGCCTCGATGAGGCTATCAGCACTCATTTCCTAACTAAATGGTGACAACAGCAACTCTTTTATACAGTCCATGAGCACAGCTAAGGTCATCCTCTTAGACTATGTCGCTTAAATCACACTAGCTCCGCTTCAAGTAGGCCCAGCTTGTGCACAGGTCTCGTGTAAAGTCCATTCTGTGTCTTGATTTGCGCATACCTGACCAATCCATCACCGGATGGGTAAGTCTGGGTGATCAGCCCCAGAGGCCACTGGTAACGTGGAGTAGTCTCATTCACGAGAAGCACCAAGTCTCCCTTCTGGAAGTTCCTCTCGCGCTTCAGCCGCTTCTGCCTCTCCTGTAGGGTGGGCAGATACTCCTTAATCCACCTGGTCCAAAATACGTCCGCTAAGTACTGGACTTGGCGCCATCTCTGTCTATAAGTGTCCTGCTGGACAAACTTTCCGGGTGGTAAGTCTGGCCCCGATCTCAGCAGCAGCAGGTGGTTCGGTGTTAATGGTGCTGGGTCGTTAGGGTCGTCTGAGAACTTCGTTAGTGGTCTACCATTGACAATATCTTCAACTATACAGAATAATGTTGATAGTCTCTCGTCGTCGATGGTTTGCTGGCTGACGATGCCTGAGAGAACAGCTCGGACGGTTCGGATTTGCCTTTCCCATACTCCACCCATATGGGAAGCTGCTGGTGGGTTGAATATCCACTGTACGTCTTGTTGTAGTAGGTAGTCGGCTATCTTCTGCTGATTCCACTCCTTTATGGCTTCATGTAATTCCCGCTTAGCCCCTACGAAGTTGCTTCCATTATCGGATCTGATGGTCTTTGGGTTCCCTCGTCGTGCAATAAATCGTTGTAGTGCGTTGATGAACGAATCGGTGTCAAGGCTGCAAGCAACCTCAAGGTGCACTGATCGAGTGGCTAGGCACGTGAATAGGCACCCATATCTCTTCACCTCGGTTTTCCTAGCTCTTTTCACCTTGAGTGGGCCGAAATAGTCAACAACTACTTCGGTGAATGGTGGCTGACTTGGGGTAACTCTATCTCTGGGTAGGTCTGCCATGTATTGCACACTAGGTAGTTGCTTCCTCTTCTTGCAGGGAATGCAGTTTCTAACGGCTCGTTTCACCGACACTCGGTCCTTTATGCTCCAGTAGTTTTGTCTAATTTCCGCGAAGACTCTCTCGGCACCAGCATAACCAGTTATCTTGTGGAAATGTTCGATGATCAGCTTAGTCACGTGATGATCTGGAGGCAGAATGGCAGGATGTTTGGCTGAGTCGTGATCAGGAAGTGGTGCATTCGACAGTCGGCCACCGACTCTTAACATTCCATCCGCTGACATCACGGGAGAGAGCTTCTCTAGTTGTTGTAGCTTCGTAGGGTCAGCGTGCCAGCTTCTCTGCATGTAGACTATAATAGCTTGTTCAGCTCTCTGGATTTCTTTCACTGTGACTGGTTCAGTACGTTTGACATCTGACTTCTTCCTCAGAATGTCTTTCACACGAAGGATAATAGCTACAGCTCGCTTTAGTTCATGCCACGACGAAAACCTTTTAAACCGTTTGTCGACCGTCGTCTTGGTCGCTTTAGCTTCTGTAGCTGTAGTTGAGTAAATCTCCCTAACCTTCTTGATCTCTGCAGCGGTAGGTATGTCTCCTAAGTCAGGTTGGGCTGACCATAGCTCCTCCTTGCTCCATAGGAAGGTAGGACCTTGCGTCCAGCGTTCATCAGTTATCATCTCGTCAGCTGACATACCCCTAGAGATATCATCCGCAGGATTGCTGTTAGTATCAACGTGTCTCCATCTGCTCGACGAAGAACCTTCATGTATCTGTGCCACTCTGTTCGCTACGAACGTCTGGAATCTCTTTTTCTCGCTTCGCAAGTAGTGCAGAACTATAGTACTATCTGTCCAAAACACAGATTCTGACAGAGGGTACTCGAGGTGCTTCCTACAAGCCTGGTCGAGCTTTACAGCAACTACGGCCGCTGACAACTCTAGCCTTTGAATGGTTGTTGGCTTTATCGGTGCTAGCCTGCTCTTTGCCATCACTAAGCAGCAATGAATCCTGTCAGATGCATCCACCATGCGTAAGTACGTAACTGCACCAAATCCTTTCTCTGACGCATCGCTGAAGTGGTGTAGCTGAAATGCGGCTGGCGCCTGTAATCTGTCGCTTGGCTTCAGACATCTTGGAACTTTAAAGTCTGCTATCTTAGGGAGATCTTGAAGCCATCTTATCCATTGATCCGCGACATACTTGGGTATCGCTTTATCCCAGTCTAGCTTCTGTCTGCACAGTTCTTGGAACAATATCTTCGCTCGCATGATGAAAGGTCCAACGAATCCTAACGGGTCATACACTGTACTTGTAAAGCTCAACATTTCTCTCTTGGTGCTCGGAACATCCTTCACGGATACGTCGTAACCGAACTGGTCGGTCTCTACTCTCCACAGCACACCGAGGGCTCTCTCTTAACCCACTCCGTCTGTGGTAGTGACATCATAACTCTGCGTGAGTTACTGATAAACTTGGTGAGTCCGAATCCTCGCAGTGAGAGAAGCTCACACAGCTGCTTTATCAGTCTCATCGCCTCTTCTTTCGAGACAACGGACTTTAAGCAGTCATCGACGTAAAAATTCTTGTCCACAGTCTGCACAGTTTTTACGTCAAAGTCATTCTGTAGGTCTTGGATTGTTTGGTGATGTCGCCGCCCTCCCACTAAAGGAAACGTAGACAGTCCCGGTCCTCGGGGTGCACCTTCACCTGCATAAACATTCCCTCGATATCTGACATAAATGCTATAGGTTCCCTGTCTAAATCTGAGCATCACGGCGATCAGTTTGTTCATAAGATCAGGTCCCTGACGGATCAGAACGTTGAGCAAAACTCCCTGGTAAGGGGCAGAACAGTCGTACACAACTCTGACTTTCCCTGGCTTCCGTGGATGGATCACAGGGTGATGAGGCAGGTACCAGATAGCTTCCTTACGATGGTCCAAGGCCAGCTGCTCGCGAGGCACCTCTTCGGCATGCCCTTTCTCTACAGAATCCTGGATCCCTTGAACATACTTCTCCCGCAGTTCAGAGTCCTTGGACAGTCTCTTTCCAAGCAAATCAAGCCTGTGCTTAGCCATGCTGTAGTTGTTTAGCATCTGAGGCGGTCTCTGCTTAAATGGGATCCACAGTGAGTAATGTGGACCCTCACGTCGGATTGAGCTTTCCCACTGAGATATAACTTTACTGTCACTCACAGACAAATCAGTCTCTTCTTTGTACAACGGGTCATCTAACTTCCAGAATCTCTCCACCTGTTTCTCCAGGGACAATGTTGAGTTGGCAAAGTAAGTGCTAGCTTTCTTGGGTTTAAATTTCTTGGTAGGGCCGAACATAGCCCATCCTAGTGGAGTTCTTGTTGCAATTGGCTCCCCTTCCTTACCAGAACGAGTCTCTACGTCGATAAGAAGGTGTGCATGATCGGAGCCGATTATTAAATCCACTTGGTAAACGTCCACATTCACCAGGGTGACGTCTCTCAGATGTAGCATATGTCTGATATCTGATGAAGTCACACCGTTGTCTAAGCTCACATTCAGTTTCTCACGGGAGATTACGTCGGTGAGTCTGAACGTCTTGCCGCTGTTTAAAGTTCCCACATCAAGATCTACAACCGTCACTTCTTCCTCGACATGGTCTCCAGGGAGAGTGGTTAGCTCCATAATTCCAGGACGGCCAAGAACATTTAGCTTGGTTCTCAATCTATCGGTGCACACCGTTGAATTGGAGCACCTATCAAAGAGCGCTTATGTCTCTGTCTGTCCCCTGCGTCCAGGGTCCTGAATGGCGACAGGGATAATGGGCATGCCAATTGTGCCCTGTCCTGCACCAGCGAAGGCACACCTGACGTCCATGTTAGGTTGGGACTTGATTGTTCATACTGGCTGGTTGTTAGCTGGGAACGTGCTACCTCTTGTAGTCACGGGTTCAGTAGCAAGGGTATCTGTAGCTGTCTGGTGGTTAGGCAGGTGCAGCCACCTGTTGTGTCTTTGACCACATCCAGGAACATTACACGTCCACTTTGTCTGACAGTCTCTGCTGAAATGCCCTGCTTGAAAACAATTCACACACAGCTTCTTCATCAGGACAAAGCTGTGTCTGTCTTTAACGACAAGCTCTCTAAATCGGTCGCATTGGATGAGGTAATGGGTATCCTCACACATAGGGCACTTGGGTACATACTTGGAAATACTTCCTCCTATGATGGACCTCTCATGTGTTCTCTCTATAGGTTTAGCCTTGGCGTCAGACGAGAAAGCAGCATTCCTTCTCCTCTGTTGTTTGAAATCAAAGCATTTATCTCTAGGCTGCCCCAGAGTGGATTTCTGAAGATTGCCGAACACATGGTCGCTCTCTTCATCCACTACTCTGTCTACAAATGATATTATATCAGCCAGGTTCGGTATGCGTTTCCTACTTTTAATATCAAAGTTTCTTCTCCTCCATCCGTTTCTGACATGCTCAGGTAATTTCTCAACGACTGCATGGAGGCTGGACCTGGTCTCTAGCTCGTTAAGATAGTTCATTGATGACAAGGTCTCAATGTACGGAGGTCATCAGCAAACACTCTCATGTCTCCCATGTCTCTCAGTTGAGGTATCTGCAACACCTTATCCAGCCACGCTTGAGCAATCACAGCTTCATTACCATACCTCTCATTCAACAACCTACGGGCTAGCTGGTACCCTTCACAAGGCTCCTTAACGAGGCAACATTTCAACAGGTCTCTTGGCGGGCCAACGCAGTGTTGAATCAAACCGTTTAGTTTTCTGGCGCTATCTAGAGTCTTTCCTTCCATTGCATTATCGAACGACCTCACGAAGGGGTAGTACTTCAGAGGGTCTCCGTTGAATTTTAGAATTTCTATCTTGGGAGCCGTAACGCTGTCAATGACCAACTGATTCTGACTCCGGGTCTCCTCCATTAGAAATTTTAGTGCGCTCACGAATGTCTGAGTGGCATCCTGCGCAGGAGTGTCCGACGCGGAATCCGTTGACATGTAAAACGTCTCTGTACTAGCCTTCGCCTTTGGAGTATAAAAATTCTCATCAGCATAGGCAGGCTGGAGGGGAGTAGACTGCACTGTCGGCTTTCCTACTGTTTTAAACTTAGACCCGACCTCCTGTTCGAACTTCTGCGTCTCCATCTCCAATTTCATCATTCTCAGCTTATTTTGATACTGTTCACGTCGCATCATTAGTTCCTGTTCCCCGTGAAGCGCCGCTAGCTCATTCTCCTGCCTTTGTTTGTGCAGCAAAAGCTCGTATGTTCTTTGCTGCTTAAACTTATCCTTCTCTAGGTTTGCGATTTGCCTCTCCAGTACCTTTACCGAGTCATGCTCATACTCCTCATCGTCGTCCTCATTACTATCGGGTGTAGTCGGAGCATTATCTTGGCCAAGCATTGGTTCAGGTTTAAGCAAGGTAGTTTCTGGTTCATCAACGTCCTTTGCCTCCTCATACAATACATCAGCAATCCAATGTGTGACAGTATCTACAAAACTGTTGGCATCGGCCAGGAACTTCTCTCGATATTTATTAGATTCGGCAATATCAGCTTGATCGGTTAGCCCCTGGTGGTAGGATGCGTGAGCAGCCATAAAGGTTTGCACGGACACTTCAAAGTCAACCTGAAGGTCTTGCACATGAGGCACGTTGTCATTGTTCTGCATTAGAGTGGTTCCCTGATTTATAAGTCTTGTAGCAGCACCCTTAGCCTTTTCTCGTTTCTTCTTGAGGTCAGCTGTCTCAGCTTCAGCAGCTGCAGCCTGATCCTCGTCACACGGCATCTCTGGTCGTTGTTGTTGTTGTTGTTGTTGTTGTTGTTGTTGTTATCTTCACGATATCACAAAGTCCAGTTCGTGATTAACTTTAATGTAGCGAAATGACTTCATTAACTTATTTGTTTATTTTATATCCAACGGATCACACACGTTCTTCTTTATTCTCTTATTTTCTGCCTATGTCGACTTATGTAACGTAACGAACGAACGTATCTTAACGAACAAACGCATCTTAACGAACGAACGTATCTTAACGAACCAGCGTATCTTAACAAGCGAACGTATCTTAACGAACGTATCTTCACGAACGGTTAATCTGAAACAAATTCAAAGAGCACATTTACTATTTACCGTGTGTGCTATGCTGTATGTGTAACTCGCTATGTACAACAAACTTTCTGGTAAATACAATTCAAATACACGTACGGCAATCACAGCCGAATCTGCTACTATTAATTTAGAAAGACATTAATAATTATTTATAAACACAAATCCCTTACCACGCTGGGTTCTTTAGGGTTTTAGAAGCACATTAAAATGCCCGTCTTCGCCGTAAGCCACAATGGCGAAAAAGAGCGCGCGCGTCACCTCCCTTAGCAACTAACCGGTATCAATGCGCTGCTGCATAAAGTAGTGCACCGCGTAACCGCGTAGCGGCAGGAGTTGTCACCAACACAAGCATTATCATAATATTTCTTGTGTATTATGTTTCTCCGGTCGATAAATACCCAAACTCACACCTAGCTACATCTGGATACAGATTAGAGACATCTACAGAACCTTGCAAGGTGTTTTGAGGAGTATCGTAACTTGTGGAGAGACTCAGAGAGGCCAGATACCCAACGGCTGCTGGAGGTGATGATGGTACAACACGCCCAGCCTGCCCTAAGGTACAAACACATATACTTGAAAATATCGATGTTGCTACTTGATACTCTACTTGCTACTCTGTGTTATTTGGTCTTTTGTTTTTGGTCATCAATAACAAAAAGAACCTATATATTTTGTGACTTAAATATAGTATCTTTTCACAACTTGACAGGACACAGGTACCCAAGTTTTCTCTATTGATGGCAATTTTGGTCTTGTTCGGAAAAAGGCGGCTGGCATTGACCTGGGGACTGTAATGTCACCTCGATTTTTTCTCCCTCAAGACCAAGTTGACCAGTATGTGAGCAAGGCTTGAGTGAAGACTAAGAAAAGTGATGTGGTATGGGGAAGAATATTGCTTTCATAATATAGCGTAAAATATCCAAGCTCGCATTGTACAGACTTTACAGATGCATGTGGATCTTGTGGATGAATCCAACTCGCATGTTGTGCTTTTGATTTATTAGTTGCACTTTATTTGTTGAAATCTGAATAATGTGACATCTGAGGGCCAATCTGTTGGCAGAAAATGTGTGCTGTAGTAACTCTTGACCACATTTTTACTTGCAGGTTTGCAGTGATTTCAAAGCTGGCAATCCATTAAGAAGCAAATCCCGACATGAGAAACTTGACATAACAGGAGTTTATGGGGCTGTCTGCCGCCATAATATGCCGAAAAGTTTCTTGAACCTCAGGCATGGTGAACGGTGAGTATATGTCAAAACCGGTACATGATGTATGTATGTAGTTGTGCAGAATTAAATGTATGACATAGTGTGAACAATAATAAATCCTTATAACATCATTAAACTTACACATCATCACACTATCTATACTTAATATATTTGTCAACTATATTTTGTAGCATAACTGTGCTTGTTTTTAGCCTTGCCTATCCAGCGTTTTTCTGACAGTGGCTTCTTCAAGGTGTGAAGGTTCCTAGGGTGGTTATACTGTATGACATTGCCTGTGTTCAGGAACAACATGGTCAGGTAATCTTGGTTATATTTCAGGTTATATAGCAGTTGATAATTATGTAGAGAAATGGTATTCATATAAACTACACGTATATATGTACGTATGTACGTATATATATATTGACCAATTCCCTAATTTTGACAAAAAATACATTTTATAGTATTATTGCTATTCAATGTTGTCTTAAATTTTCTGCCTCATTTTAATGGTATTGGCAGTTATTGCCAACTTTCGTAACAAATTATATCACCGACAATATCACAATAAATTATACTGTTTTTTTTTCTAAATGAATGTTGTCATCAGAGTAAGCTCAGAATTAATATTTTGTGTTTCTTTACAAGATAAACAAGATTCTAATTATCTCCCACTTTCATCATGTCTAACAACTGTTTGCTCTTTTAGAATTTGGACCCAATGTCTCAACATTCGGAACGCGTGGTTGAATTCGGGATACCAATATTCCACATGTATGGGCATAAGGTTAGATATCAGGTATGTTGTGTTTTAAAACGTCTTGTCTGCGTTATTATCGAAATCATCCCAGATATCTCTTTCTGAATGTGATAGATATGACGGTAAATGTGCTAATGTACGTGTTGCTATTTAACATTTATGTAACTCTTACACTGAACATGGCGTTAGGGTATTATATCTGGAAGTGTAATCGCAATCGAATCGAATTCTGCAACTAATAACATATTTTTGACCCAAAGATGTAGACGAGTAGTTCTTAACCTTTTTTGAGTCATGGACCCCTTTGAAAGTCTTGTGAAAGCTACGGATCCCTCCCAAGTAAAATGCACATAAGCACATAAACACAACATTGTGCAACATGCGCCCGGTTCGCGAACCCCCAGAAGCCCAACAACGGATCCCAAAGGGGTCCATGGACCACGGGTTAAGAACCCCAGATGTAGACAGATATATAGTTTTTTTCCAGCACATAACAATGCATTTGCTGAAGACTATACCAAGCTCATTGTTAAAACCACATCCTGGGTGTTAGTATAGGCTGATTTTGTTTTCTTGCTTACAGGTTAGATATAGTCTACGTAGGTTATCTGACATTGGACTTACAGATGGAGAAGGGATGAAACGCTTGTGGTCATATCTGAGACGTTTCAACCCCATCACAAAAGAAATGACCCCCGACCACCGTGTGACACTACTAGATGATGCTTTGCTTCACTACTCAGAACTCAGAATACTTCAGGAACCAAATGGGTATACACATATTGTTCTTGTGCTCACTTGTACAGTATAGGTTTAAAACTAAGGGTTAAACACTACAATATGTAACTTTAAAGTTGGGCTCTAGTATTTGTTGTACATGTACAAACAAAAATTTTAAGTGAAAGAAAATTTATGCAGTCAGAGTTGTACATAACAGAGGTTACAATGTACATAACAGAGTTTTCAGAGTAAGTGGAAACCGCAGTTTATTTACAAAGTCCATTAAAAGCTAGCGTGTTTAAAAAAAACTTGGAGTAATAGTTTTCTATACAGTTGTGCGTATATGTTATAGCTCATGCCAGCAGAAAGCCTATGGCAAGGCTGCCATACAAGCTGGTCGATGCTGGAGTCATCGGTTGTGAAGGACTACCACCTGGGGTGCTCCTTAAGAGACCAAGCAACTACGGCCATAGATGCTTGGAGAGAATTTTGGTTGAATCCGAGAAAATCAAGTTTGTGTAAGCAGCATAAATGAAAATGTGTTTTTATCACTTTATTTGGTAATATGAATACTTATAGTGGTTATAATATATATATATATATATATATATATATATATGGACATGCCCAACTCAAATGAAGTAAAATGAGAGATTACAGAGGCAGTGATACACAAATGGACTCTTTTTTTCACTTTACAGAATCCATCCTCATGATGCAGGTGGAGCTGCCACCACCTCACAGTGTAATCACTTTTAGTTGGTGATTCCCATCCATGTTCTTTAGATGGAAGACACTTACTTGTGTTTTTCCGGGATGGGCACACGTAGATGGTTTGCAGTGTAGTAAGTGCTTAGACTAGCAGAGGAGTCAGGATGCTTCATTGTGGAAGGCCATTCTTCTGTCTATGCCATCTGCTGCAGTTACCATTGAGATCCATTAGAAACCGCCAGTTTGACAACAGGTTCTTGATCAGATTTGTCAGTTTCACATCCTTTACTTGCTGGTATAGTTTTTTTGGTAAGGAGTCGATGGTTGACTGCGTCGTAAGCTGCGGAGAGGTAAAATGCTATAATGTGTAAATTGTTAAGTAAATACATACATCGATCATTTTGTGTGTAGGTTATTAATGTCCTTATATTAGCTGTAAGGGTATATCTCGTCTTGGTTTTTGTACTAACCAGAGCAATTATTGCCTTAAGATCTGTGTGCATGTGCATATAAAATATGTATGCCTTAAATCTGTGCATATAAGTTGTATTGTTTTTGCAGTTGTCAGATACAAAAGTGTTATTATTTCAACAAGTGTGTTCATCGCTTTGTTTCAATTTAACTTGTTGGATGTTTCGGACTATTATAATTATATATGCAGACACCTTAATTACTGAGATGTCAAAACATCCCCTTAAAATATAACCTAGCTGTGATCTCGTGAATAATCTGTACGTTGATGTTAGGTGTAGATAGTTATAGATGTAACTTGTGCCAGTTCTATATTCATATAGTTTTTTTTAACTGCTTGAGGAGAACTTAATTGATGTAAAATGATATAATAAGTAAACTGATTGATAAACTTTTATCTATGAAAAACATTGCCATTCTATCTTATCGTTATTCTTGCGTGCGTGCATGCGTGTGTGCGTGCGTGCGCGTGCTATCGTATGTGTGTATGTATAGGAATTCGTATATGTGTATTTGTATATAGACACATAGGTTACCACGCACGTGTATGTATTGATGCGTGCGTGCGTGCATGCGTGTGAGCGTGCGTGCGCGCGGGTGCTATCGTATGTACGAAGTTGTATACATGCATATATACACACATACGATAGCACGCCCGCTCACGCACGCACACACGCATACACGCGTACGTACGCACGCATCAATACATACACGTGCGTGCTATCCTATGTGTCTATATACATATTCACATATACGAAATTGTATACACGCATATATACATATATAGCGCGCGTGCGTGCTATCGTATGTGCGTGTATGTGAATTTGTATACGTTTCTAAGTATTCATGTGTACGTGCGTGCATGTGTGGGTATCATACACACATATACAAAATTAATTCACATACACCCATACGATGGCACGCACACACGCACGCACGCAAATACGCACACACGCACGCACATACGCACGCACACACACATGAATACATACATACAATTTACATGAATTTACGGATCCAACAGCTGATTTGTAATTGGTAAAAGAATAATAAATAATCTGTTACTGTTATGGTTTAAAAGTGGTGCGAATTCTTAATTTATGATAATTTAATTGATATAATGCATATACGCCGCCAGGGAACAAATCATCACTTACACTGCGTTACCCCCGCCAAATAATAGGATGGCCGAGGAGATTCTTTCTTGGCGAATCTAATTGCTGGTAAATGACGTCATGCCATAATATTGGCCACTAATATAAATCGGCTATGGTCGTATGGGATGAAATGGACAAGGTGAAATTTAAAAAAAAATATGTATGTTG
The DNA here is from genome assembly GCF_000485595.1 of Priapulus caudatus. Classification (NCBI taxonomy): domain Eukaryota; kingdom Metazoa; phylum Priapulida; class Priapulimorpha; order Priapulimorphida; family Priapulidae; genus Priapulus; species Priapulus caudatus. The sequence continues at coordinate 29,029 of NW_014578429.1, forward strand.
CAATTCGGATTCCGCCGTTTGAACATTTTTAAAACGCGCGAACACTTGTAAATCTTAACGTTGACAACTGTTTACATGTGATTTCATTAAATACTACTCCGGCCCTCTCTAATCACATACCCGTAACCGGTACATGTTTTAGCACTTCTGTGTACTGATACTTGTTTTAACATGCATGGAGGTTTAGGAAGGTAAATACTAATGCTCCAAACCGCACCCATATATTTCTTCTTTAGTTGAACATAAGTGTAATGATAGAATGGCAATGTTTTTCACAGATAAAAGTTTATTAATCAATTTACTTATTATAACATTTTACAGCAATTAAGTTCTCCTCAAGCAGTTAAAAAAACTATATGAATGTAGGACTGGCACAAGTTACATCTATAACTATCTACAACTAACATTAACGTACAGATTATTCACGAGATCACAGCTAGGTTAGTACAAAAACCAAGACGAGATATACCCTTACATTAATTACCTACACACAAAATGATCGATGTATGTATTTACTTAACAATTTACACATTATAACATTTTACCTCTTCGCAGCTTACGACGCAGTCAACCATCGACTCCTTACCAAAAAAACTATACCAGCAAGTAAAGGATGTGAGACTGACAAATCTGATCAAGAACCTGTTGTCAAACAGGCGGTTTCTCGTGGATCTCAATGGTAACTGCAGCAGATGGCATAGACAGAAGAATGGCCTTCCACAATGAAGCATCCTGACTCCTCTCTAGTCTACGTGCCAATCCCGAAAAAACACAAGTAAGTGTCTTCCATCTAAAGAACATGGATGGGAATCCCCAACTAAAAGTGATTACACTGTAAGGTGGTGGCAGCTCCACTTGCATCATGAGGATGGATTCTGTATAGTGAAAAAAGAGTCCATTTGTGTATCACTGCCTCTGTAATCTCTCATTTTACTTCATTTGAGTTGGGCATGTCCATATATATATATATATATATATATATATATTATAACCACTATAAGTATTCATATTACCAAATAAAGTGATAAAAACACATTTTCATTTATGCTGCTTACACAAACTTGATTTTCTCGGATTCAACCAAGATTCTCTCCAAGCATCTATGGCCGTAGTTGCTTAGTCTCTTAAGGAGCACCCCAGGTGGTAGTTCTTCACAACCGATGACTCCAGCATCGACCAGCTTGTATGGCAGCCTTGCCATAGGCTTTCCGCTGGCATGAGCTATAACATATACGCACAACTGGATAGAAAACTATTACTCCAAGTTTTTTTTAAACACGCTAGCTTTTAATAGATTTTGTAAATAAACTGCAGTTTCCACTTACTCTGAAAACTCTGTTATGTACATTGTAACCTCTGTTATGTACAACTCTGACTGCATAAATTTTCTTTCACTTAAAATATTTGTTTGTACATGTACAACAAATACTAGAGCCCAACTTTAAAGTTACATATTGTAGTGTTTAACCCTTAGTTTTAAACCTAAACTGTACAACTGAGCACAAGAACAATATGGGTATACCCATTTGGTTCCTGAGGTATTCTGAGTTCTGAGTAGTGAAGCAAAGCATCATCTAGTAGTGCCACACGATGGTCGGGGGTCATTTTTTTGTGATGCGGTTGAAACGTCTCAGATACGACCACAAGCGTTCCATCCCTTCTCCATCTGTATGTCCAATGTCAGATAACCTACGTGGACTATATCTAACCTGTAAACAAGAAAACAAAATCAGCCTATACTAACAGCCAAGATGTGGTTTTAACAATGAGCTTAGTATAGTCTTCAGCAAATGCATTGTTATGTGCTGGAAAGAAACTATATATCTGTCTACATCTGGGGTTCTTAATCTGTGGTCCATGGACCCCTTTGGGATCCGTTGTTGGGCTTCTGGGGGTTCGCGAACCAGGCGCATGTTGCAAAATTTTGTGTTTATGTGCTTATGTGCATTTTACTTGGGAGGGATCCGTAGCTTTCACAAGACTTTCAAAGGTGTCCATGACTCAAAAAAGGTCAAGAACCACTCGTCTACATCTTTGGGTCAAAAATATGTTATTAGTTGCCGAATTCGATTCGATTGCGATTACAATTCCAGATATAATACCCTAACGTTATGTTCAATGTAAGAGTCACATAAATGTTAAATAGCAACACGTACATTAGCACATTTACCGTCATATCTTATCACATTCAGAAAGATATATCTGGGATGATGTTGATAATAACGCAGAAAAGTCGTTTTAAAACATAACATACCTGATATCCAACCTTATGCCCATACATGTGGAATATTGGTATCCCGAATTCAACCACGCGTTCTGAATGTTGAGACATTCGGTCCAAATTCTAAAAGAGCAAACAGTTTTTAAACATGATGAAAGTGGGAGATAATTAAAATCTTGTTTATCTTGTAAAGAAACACTAAAATATAAATTCTGAGCTTACTCTGATGACAACATTCATTTAGAAAAAAAAAAAAAAAATTTATTGTAATATTGTAGGTGATATAATTTGTTACGAAAGTTGGCAATAATTGCCAATACCATTAAACATGAGGCAGAAAATTTAAGACAACATTGAATAGCAATAGTACTATAAAAATGTATTTTTTGTCAAAATTAGGAAATTGGTCAATATATATATATACGTACATACGTACATATATACGTGTAGTTTATATGAATACCATTTCTCTACATAATTATCAACTGCTATATAACCTGAAATATAACCAAGATCACCTGAGCATGTTGTTCAAGAACACAGGCAATGCCATGCAGTATAACCGCCCTAGGAGCCTTCACACCTTGAAGAAGCCACTGGCAGAGAAACGTTGGATAGGCAAGGCTAAAAACAAGCACAGTTATGTTACAAAATATAGTTGAAAAATATATTAAGTATAGATAGTGTGATGATGTGTAAGTATAATGATCTTATAAGAATTTATTATTGTCCACACTATGTCATAAATTTAATTCTGCACAACTACATACATACATCATGTACCGGTTTTGACATATACTCACCGTTCACCATGCCTGAGGTTCAAGAAACTTGTCGGCATATCATGGCGGCAGACAGCCCCAAAAACTCCTGTTATGTCAAGTTTCTCATGTCGGGATTTGCTCCTTAATGGATTGCCAGCTTTGAAATAACTGCAAACCTGCAAATAAAAATGTGGTAAAGGGTTACTACAGCACACATTTTCTGCCAACAGATTGGCCTTCAGATGTCACATTATTCACATTTCAACAAATAAAGTGTCAACTAATAAATCAAAAGCACAACATGCGAGTTGGATTCATCCAAAAAATCCACATGCACCTGTAAAGTCTGTACAATGCGAGCTTGGATATTTTACGCTATATTATGAAAGCAATATTCTTCCCCATGCCCCATCACTTTTCTTAGTCTTCACTCCAGCCTTGCTCACATACTGGTCAACTTGGTCTTGTGGGAGAAAAAATCGAGGTGACATTACAGTCCTCAGGTCAATGCCAGCCGCTTTTTTCCGAACAAGACCAAAATTGCCATCAATAGAGAAAACTTGGGTATCTGTGTCCTGTCAAATTGTGAAAGATACTATATTTAAGTCACAAAATATACAGGTTCTGTTTGTTATTTATGACCAAAAACAAAAGACCAAATAACACAGAGAATCTCAAGTAGCAACATCGATATTTTCAAGTATATGTGTTTGTACCTTAGGGCAGGCTGGGCATGTTGTGCCATCATCATCTCCAGCAGCAATTGGGTATCTGGCTTCTCTGAGTCTCTCCACAAGTTACGATACTCCTCAAAACACCCTCCTTGCAAGGTTCTGTAGATGTCTCTAATCTGTATCCAGATGTAACTAGGTGTGAGTTTGGGCATTTATCGACAAGAGAAACATAATACACAAGAAAGATGATAATGCTTGTGTAAAGCTTATAACAGATTTTATAGATAGTGATATTTCTTAAGGTCTGCAAAAATATATTACTATAGTTATACATCGTTGTTTGCCAGTGGGTCTTCAGCGCCATAGAGCATCAGCACCTCACAGAAGCCCTTTGCAGATACCTGGCACTCAAGTACCAGCAGCCTAAGAAATTCCATCAGCTCAATGGTGAATGCCATCTGGGGAACCCCATTTGGCGTTTATGGCCACAAGCCATACGGTAGCATTGTGACCGCTGCAGAGTTGCAGCTGCAGACGGTTAATTGAACACTGTACGTGTTGCCTTCCTAAAAAATACATATGGTTATAATCTATGTTAAAAAGAGATGATAATAATCTGGTATATCTTTATTTTCGACACATGTAAATGTGGTGTAGTAAACAGACGTGTGCATTACATATATAGTGTTCATGACATATATAGTGTTCATTTGTTTGCATATTCGTGTTATTGCCTATATAATTTCTTGAAAAATTTCTGCAATGGGCTTTACATGACTTTTTATATATGTAGTGTATGTCTGGCTACAGAATATGCTGAGCTGGTGGAAAACAAAAATGGTCATTCATAACATAAACTAACATCTTTGGTAGATGAAAAACTTAATTAATGGCTTTATAACGTACAATTAATAAGTCCCCTACATGATATTTTACCTATCGCTTCGACAACTGTAACAACTTTGAGGTATCCTGGTGTGCAGGTGTGGTCCACATCACAATTCCACACTTCCACCCTGTTGGTTTCATATTGGGTGAACATTCCATTCTAAAAATAAATAAAATGTAAGATCAAAGCATTACATATGTAATAAGACATATAGCATATGACATTCATCCAGTCATCACTGTTTATAGTAATCTGAATGTGTTGCTGTTTCTTTATATACATATTACACTGCTCAAGTACTGGGCAAAATATGTGCTAACTCTAGTATCTGTACATCAACGGTACCACTTCAACATATATGATAATTTTAGAGCTTAATGAACACGTCATGCAATTGTTTTAAGGTAGATTTCACTATCGTAATATTTATACTTTCCAGTAATAAGCAACATGCAGCTTTATAGATGCAAGTGGGCCGTTTCAACGCAACCAGTACAGTAGTTGCTCGAATAGCTGCAATCTATTGGTATACCGGAACGTACTCTGGTAACTATCTAGCTGATATGGTTAGGGTTAGGTTTAGGGTTAGGTTTAGGGTTAGGGTTAGAGTTAGGGTTAGGGTTAGGGAGTAGGCGTAGGCGACTCCCTAGACTCGTTAGTGGAATAGGCGAGGTACGGTCTGGCATTTAAGATAGTAGTATTTACTGCCAGGGTACGTTCCGGCAGTACCCGGGGGGACATAGACCCTATCAGCCTAATTAAGTGATTACTACGGACGATCGAGTATGGTAAGCAGAGGGAGCGCCATTCTCATTATGTGAATCCACCAGCATTATTATTATTAATAATAATATGTCGGCTTAAGTTTAACCTAATACTATTACTATTAGTAATAGTCACAATACTAATAGTAATAATATTCATTAATTATTATAATAATATATTAATTATTATACATACGTGTATGTAGACTGTAGATTACCAGCAACACTGTCCGCAGTAATGGTGATGTCCATTTCCGTACCACTACTAGTACTAGTAGCAGTACTAGTAGTAGTACTCATACTGCTAGTAGTAGTAGTACTAGTAGTATGCCCTATAGCCTATAGCTAGTATAGTATAGCCTAGACTACCGTTACCCCTTGCAGTGCCAGCAGCACCAGAAACACTGACACTCACTCGACATATTAAAATTATCATCATCACACGCTTCATGCGCACTGAAAAGGTTTTCACCAACTGCTTATTGTCCACTTTAACAGTTAGCGACTTCCTGCTGCCACCAGCTGCACCAGCAATAACTCTCACTTTGAATTTCGTATATTTTATTACTTTTGGCATTTTGTTATTGTAACAAACACACTTTCCCGCGGTTGCAGGTCGGAAATGACGTCTCAGTACGGCATGCTGGGATATGCGATAATGACGTTTCTCTCGAATTACGATTCACGCGATATCATCGATAGAAACGTAACACATAATAATAAAAGATCTATTGTCACACGCATATTGCGCGTGAACTGCGCACAGATCGCGCGCATTGTGCATGTGAATTGCTGTGAACCGGGTGCTGTGGAGACGTGCGCCGGGCCTCGAATTTGGCGCACGTCTCCACTGCGGTCAGCGCTTCATACTTGAACATCCCCGCGGTCGCGTGCGCATATCCCGCGGAACTGCGCGTTTCATCCGCGCGCAGCGCTCAGGATCAGCAGCAAAGCTGTGCCCCGCAATCGTGTATCATGTCTCTCTGGATGATCTATCTTTATCTACCTATATCTATTTATTTATCTATTGCGTGATAAAGGCATACCCAGATTTTGAATTGCCACGGGCCCAAAATCTAACGGTGAGGTATCGATGATGGTATGAAGTAATAAAGACGAGGATCCATGCATGCAACATTTTATTTATGATGCAGACAAACACATGTAATACGCAGAAAACAAAAGAAACGCGCACACAGCGTCCAGAAACCGACTCCTCGTTAAACATTTGAACTCCAAAACATATCCACGCAAGCAGTCCGGCTTAAGGAGATGAAGAACTACACAATAACCTCAGTGTGTCACAAACAGTGGTAAACCAGGAGGGTCTAACGGTGTGACTAACACATAAGACTTCCCTAGCGTAACTTAATGACTACTTAACCAGAGTACAATAGTGAATAGTCTAAACAAGAATGAAAAAGTCTATGACGGTAATTTCATAGTTTGTCAAAAGTGTTAGCACTATTTACGGTGACACGGCTACCTTGTAACGTGTGTTGCAGTATTCTGCCCTGGAAATAGTGCAAGCTACATTAGCAGTGAAGTGATGGCTACGCTGCGAGGGCACGGAGAGATCGAATCACTATGCAATGGAAGCAAACCAGTTAATGTCTTAACGAGAAACGCTTTTCACGACGAAGAACTAATACTCAAATTTTTTAATTCAAACACAGCGCCACTCGCCTAGCCTATTTTGAAACAAACTTTGTCCAGATACCACACGCACCACTGTTACTACTAACAAAAGCAATGACATTAGGCTAGTGTAAGTCTACCCCTCCCCCTATGTAATGTTTCCCGTCTCTCAAATAGCCACACATTTAAATCATGTGTTACATTCCCATTAGACATTTTCCTTGCACACTGTCATGGCGTGTGTTAGAAGTTCGTGCTAATTAGCATAGTAATTAGCATAGTAATAACCATGTATCATGTATCATGTAATAGTACTCTATAGCTGAACATGTGACGATTATTGTGCGTTACCTTTCCCCCAAGCTACGTTTTCTTCAAATAACGTTTCTTCTTCAGCTTCTTCTTTCTCACTTTCTTTTGAAACACAGATCTTGAAAAAGATGCGTGAGCTAAAACAGCTGGTACAACGCCGGGTACTTCGCTAGATATATAATATCACAATAGTCTTGTAACAGCGTCCATGAGGCGCGATGATGGATGGAGCGCCGCAGCAAGTTATGAACGCATATACACAGCGCGCGCGGTGGTGCGGCGCAGCAGTGGTATGCGGCGTATGGTGTACGATTTTTCAAATTAGTCAAACACATGTGTTTGTGCGAAATAACCAATATAAAATGCACAAACAACATATACTCTTTCAAAACAACATGTATATTTCCACAAAAACATATATACCTGTTTGCAAATAAACATTATTCGGACATTAGTTACTCAATTCATTAATCCATTCCCTTTGTCCAATTTCTCCATCCTCAAACTCTTTTCTCCCTTGTTTCTCTCGGAGACCACGCTCAACGGCCTGAACCTCTGTCTGTTCTCTGGTTAACCTAACAAGCTTTATTATACTATCTTCCAAAGCAACCTCTCGCTGCATTTATATAACACCGTTTCGATTCTCCTCTCGCTAAATAAGGGGGTGGGTCCCCGCCCGCCCTTCGCCTCGCCCTCCCCCCCAATCTCCCGTCCCCCCCATAACTTCATCGGTCTTCCCTAGCCTTCCCTACAAGTCACACTTTTTTCGCTGCTTTTCCTCAGAAATGTTTCCATTAAGTTATTTGCTGCGCATATATGGCAATTAACTCGTGCACCAGTAAGTTTCATTCGGTACTACATTTAAAGGCCAGAGATCTAAATATATCTAATGGCTAACTAGTAACTATCTGCAAACTCGGAATTTATGAATATATAGACAGGAATGTACGATGCCCAAAATTTAACGTTGAATTAGGATTCGATGTTTAAAATATATTGAGATAGAAATCAAACTTGTGTTTCTTAACTGCATAACTTTATATCTGCTCAGTCAACATCTCTCCCCCTTGCACACAGAGACATAAAATAAGACGCCGATAGGAGGGCACGCACGGGCCAGAAGAAGCTGGTGAGAAGCGAGGACGGGGGAGAAGCTGCGTGGAGAGATGGGGAAGGAGAGAAGGGACGGAGAACTGGTGTTTGTCCGCAAAGATCATGGTGCGGAGGACAAAGGGAAGAACGAGAGAAGCTGGACCGAGCCACCACGCCGCGTAAGCGCGGGTGAGAAGGAATGAAGGGCGAGAAGGCAGAATGGTGCCTGGAGAAGGAGTTTAGGGTGAGAAGCTGGTGTCCGAGAAGGAGTAGGGGAGAAGGGGTAGAAGGTCGGTGGAGGAGGGGAGAAGCTGATCGGAAAAGTACAGGAAGGGGAGAGGCTGGTGGAGAAGGAGAAGTGACGGAAAGTCAGAAGGGAGACGCGCTGGTGGAAGCAAGGAGGAGGGGCAGACGCTGCGCTGGGACGGAGTCGAGCGAGCGGATATCTGGTGGAGAATGACAAGGTAAGGGTGAAGAAAGGGAGAAGCTGCTGGTGGAGAATGGATGGAGGGCAGAAGCTACCATGGGTAAGGAGGAAGGGGAGAAGTTGAGAAAGGTGTGGAGCAAGGAGGAGTCGGGGGAGCTTGGTGCCGAGGAGTGAGGGCTATGGGGAGAAAGGTGAGAGAAGCGTGCGTGGAGGAGGGGGGAGAAAGTTGGTTGGAGAAGAAAGAGGGAGGAACGCTGTGGAGGAAGAGGACAGGGGAAGGAGGGGGATTAAGGGATGCGGTGGAGGAGGAAGGGGAGGCTGAAGGGAGTAAGCGAGAAGGGATAAGCTAGGGGGGAGAGGCGGAGCTTGGTGCGAGGAGGATGGAGTGAGAATGGAGGAAGCTGGTGAGAAAGAGGAGGCGGAGCAGAAGCTGGTGGAGAAGGAGGGAAAAGGGTCGCGGCGAGAAGGAGGGAAAGAAGCTGAGTGGGAGAAGGAGGAGGGGAGAAGGGTAGAGCGTGGGGAGAAAGGAGGCAGAACGTTGGCTGGAGAAGGAGGAGGGGGAAAGGCTGATCGGTGGCAGAAGGAGGAAGTTCCACCAGCTTCTCCCTTCTCCCCCTCCTCCGGCACTACTCACCTTCTCCCCCGCCTCCTTTCTCCCCTTCTTCCGTTGTCCACCAGTCTTTCTCCCCCTCCTCCTTACTCCACCAGCTTCTCCCATCACTTCCTTCTTCCACGCACCTTTCTCCCTTCTGCGCCTTCCTCCTTCTCCACCAGCCTTCTTCCCCTCCTCCACCGCACGTTTCTCCCTTCTCCCCTCCTCCCTCCACCCAGATCCTTTCTTTCCCCTCCTTATTCCCTTCTCCCTTTTCTCCCCCTCCTCCTCT
>NW_014578429.1:38718-47342 GCF_000485595.1 Priapulus caudatus
ACCAGCTCCCTTCCCCCCCTCCTTCTCCACCAGCTTCCCATCCTCCTCCACCACCTTCTCTCTTCTCCCCCTCCTCCTTCTCCACCAGCTTCTCCCCCTCCTCCACCACCTTCTCCCTTCTCCCCTTCCTCCTTCTCCACCAGCTTCTCCCCCTCCTCCACCACCTTCTCCCTTCTCCCCTTCCTCCTTCTCCACCAGCTTCTCCCCCTCCTCCACCACCTTCTCCCTTCTCCTCTCCTCCTTCTCTACCAGCTTCTCCCCTCCTCCTTCTCTATCACCTTCTCCCTTCTCTCCTTCCTCCTTCTCCACCAGCTTCTCCCCTCCTCATTTTCCACCATCTTCTCCCCCTCCTCCACCACCTTCTCCCTTCTCCACTTTCTCCTTCTCCACCAGCTTCTCCCCCTCCTCCTTCTCCACCAGCTTCTCCCTTCTCCCCTTCCTCATTCTCCACCAGCTTCTCCCCTCGTCCTTCTCCACCAGCTTCTCCCCTCCTCCTTCTCCACCATCTTCTCCCTTCTCCCCTTTCTCATTCTCCACCAGCTTCTCCCCTCCTCCTTCTCCACCAGCTTCTCTCCTCCTCCTTCTCCACCACCTCACCATGTTTCACACTTTTGCACGTAAGATCGCTTTGCGATACAGCTGGAAGTGACGTAACGAATACGCGATTACATCTGATTGGTTAACACAAACCACGTGACAAAATATGCAAATTATCTCCTGTACCGGCCTGAATATAGACAACCCCGTGTGATCTATTGGGCTGAAGTAATTGTCTTCGTGGGTTTAGTTACCACGGTGTTTGATGTAAAATGAGACTGCAAAGGCCAACGCATTGACAAAAATAGCACTGCAGTGCACCTCGTGGCGCAAATACACTTTCCTACCGGTCAATATGGCGGCACCTGACTCCGAACCCCCGGCCCGCGCCCGCCTGTACTGTCTGTACTGTGCGCATTGTATACAGCTGTTAACCCCCCCTCCCCGCACACACGCTATCACGCCGGTAGGAAAGTGTATTTAACTTCCACAGCATTTAACGCATTTAATGCATACTTATATGAGTATACTTATGAGTATACTTCTATGAGTATTTAACGCATTTCCATTGTTTCTTAGATCGGGCGCTAGATGGCGGTAGTGTAAAACAGCGCCGCCACACGGTACGTCATAAACTGTATTTGCACCTATCATAGTTAAATACACTTTCCTACCGGCGTGATAGCGTGTGTGCGGGGAGGGGGGGGGAGGGTTAACAGCTGTATACAATGCGCACAGTACAGACAGTACAGGCGGGCGCGGGCAGGGGTGCCGCCATATTGACCGGTAGGAAGTGTATTTGCGCCGTTTGCCAATTACGTAATATAGTTTGCAACCGTTGTAACTTAGTATTTACATGTTAATCATTTATATGAGGAATGGCATTAACTAATCAGTTATTTTTGTCTGCAGTGGTGGAACGGCGGTTATGAGCGACGAATGGAGGGCGTACCGACAGCTAGGTAACATCAATGCTGGGTACGCCCACCTGACCGTCAACCATAGCCGCAATTTCGTCGACCCCGTCACCGGAGCGCACACTCAAACCGTTGAAAATATGTGGTCGCAAGTGAAGCGAATGCAGCGCAGGTAAATGCTAATTCCTACATAGCATAAACAAATTGTTAATTACCAGATTGCATTGCACAGCAGTCGCTATCGTCATATGAACACTGTGTGAATGGAGAAATTCTTTGTGCCATCTAGGAATATATCAACAATTCTAAACTTGCTTTACTTTTGTTGTTCTCTAGGTCGCCAACAACATCACTGGCACTGCGGAACACATATTTCCACGAGTTTGAGTGGCGCTTACGGTTCGGTGGGGTCGATGCGTTTCACCACATGTGCGACAGCATTCGCCAATGCTATCCGCTGTAAGGTGTGTATATTCTAGGATAGCATATATTGATATATACACATTGAATGGGTAATGCGGATGCGCTATAATTAGTTACAGCGTATACTACGTGAAAACAAAACCAAATAGTCAGCAACAGCAGCAACTTATGTTAATTTATTGATGTTGAGTGGCAACAATTTCATCGCAGGCGTTTATAATTGTGTATTTCGTTATATGCTTTATTAACTGTATCGTGTATCGTGTAACTTGCAAATATTAGCATCACCAGAAAAGTACTAATTTTTTAAATTTGGATTCATGTTACGAAATTAAATTGCTCTGATGAATGATCACTCATGTTACGTCTAACACTAGAAAATGCATTTTTCTGTAAGCAGAGGTGGCCGCATGACCCGCCGCGCATCCGAATTGGGACTCGTCGATCTGCAATAATAATAGTTTAGAACAAAGTATTGCTTGCAGAACACAGTTAGTTCAGTCCACAATAGTGCTATTCGACTATCCTGGCTGAGCATGTCGCTTACCCAGAAGTATATCAGTTGAGTTATTCACATCATGTATAAATGTTTTTCACTCTGCGGCGTCTCCAACACATGCCGTCTTTATACCTTAGTTGCCGTTTCACCATTTGCTGACCATTGCATGCAACATTACAGCAATCCGTTTCCTCGCAGAATTGTTATTGTACTGATCACGTCCAAACAGTTAATTGTCAACCATATGCAATCGCACCCATGTCATTTGTTATTACTTATAATAAATAAGAACTTTTGTCAAAGTAAATTGCCGCACGTTCGTGAGATTTTTCCCGAAAATGTCTATTTCAACCTTATAAAACTCACCAACTCATAACGATAGAAGCAATATTCATACATACACCACGCTTTATTAAATCCAAAACAAATACTTTCCTATTCCTCAGATAACATATAACGTCAATAAACTCTAAACTCACAGGGATTATTGCTAAGACATGTATCATCATGCATGTAGAATTCTAGAAACGTAACTCAAAACTTTGCGAGATATGATAGTTAAATACACTTTCCTACCGGCCATATAGCGTGATAGCGTGTGTGCGGGGAGAGGGGGTTAACAGCTGTAGCGTATACAATGCGCCCAGTACAGACAGTACAGGCGGGCGCGGGCAGGGGGTTCGGAGCCGGGTGCCGCCATATTGACCGGTAGGAAAGTATATTTGCGCCCCAACTTACTTCAGCCCAATAGATCACACATGTTTATTAATCAGTATTTCACGATTATACCGGAAATAAAACCACTCACCTCCATGATTCGTCCCGTAACATCAGATTATTTTCATCGAATATGTGGCTTACTTATATTACATGACGTTCTAAAAAACTCTAAATTATATTATTTACGCCAACAATAAACTAAACATAACATAAAGAATAGTTGTTCTTACTAAAATGTCTATTTTGTCTGCAAATCTTTTATTTTATGTGGAAATAAACCTTAAGTTGCATTGGAATATGTTGCTTACTTACTGCGAGTGGCAGGTCGTAATAGACGGGTTCGCGGCCCCACTGAGCAGCGAGCTTGTGAGTGGCGCTGGCGGTTTGAGAAAACCAACTTTGAGAAAACGATGTTGCGCTGGGCGAATATCATCTGTGCGTCCCGCCAAGAAAACGGGTAGTGGTTTCCGCGGATTTTCATAATATTTATTTGCAAACAGGTATATATGTTTTTGTGGAAATATACATGTTGTTTTGAGAGAGTATATGTTGTCTGTGCATTTTATATTGGTTATTTCGCACAAACACATGTGTTTGACTAATTTGACAAATCGTACACCATGGCAGTGATACACACATTAGCACTAATCTGCTTCAGCTGATTGTCCACTTGCCAACAAAACCAGTAGCAGTAGCAAAAACAACAACAATAACAAACAACAAACAACAAACAACAATAACACAGCAATGCACTTGACAATAATAATAAAACTTGCAAATAAAAAATAGAATGTTGTCAAAAAGCGTTCGTTTAGAAATAAAAAGGTTAGCGTGTCGCCTATGGTTCATGGTTTCTAATTCTTCCAATTTAATTTGCACCAGGTTAATTACATTGTTCGTTCGTTTTTACTTGTCAATACTGATGACCTAGAAAAAGCTTACTATTTTTTCTAATTTTACCTCATCTCGTTACAATGAGCTTCGAATGCAATCAACTTTCGTTAGAATAACATACGGCTCCGGGTGCGGGCAGGTCGGTGTGAAGCGCAACATGAAATAGCAATTATCTACGAAGACAAGAGGCTAGCGTCGTTTGGGTCGTAGTCAAAGGTCGCTTATTGCTTGCAGCACACTGACCCGGGTCGGGTATGTGGGTGGCATCACTATGGTGTAACTTGAAAGCTTCGAGCGTTCAGTTACAAACCAGCGGTTGAAAAACACACTGACTCATGCAAGACAAAGGAATATCATGAAATTGGTTGTTTGTAATAATGAAATGCTGTGTCGCACGCACAGATCCAGGGAAGGCACACCAGACGCTAACATCGCTGCATGTCAGATCGCCAGTAATGCTCGCATGTAGGTTGCGCTGTCTGATGCAAAATGAAACGCGAATTCTAGTTATTCGTGGAACAATTTCCCAACGGTCGATAATTCCGATTCCGTTCGCTACGCGATGAATGGTCATGATGTAATAACTACATCCCTCGGATCTCGACCCTACTACAGTAGCTTGCAGGTGCTAGCTGTGCGGTGAGCGCAGGCAAATCTGATGATCGGAGAAAACTTGATGATCTATCTTTATCTACCTATATCCATCTATTTATCTATTGCGTGATAAAGGAATACCCAGATTTTGAATTGCCATGGGCCTAAAATCTAACGGTGAGGTATCGATGATGGTATGAAGTAATAAAGACGAGGATCCATGCATGCAACTTTTTATTTATGATGCAGACAAACACATGTAATACGCAGAAAACAATAGAGACGCGCAAACAACGTCCAGAAACCGACTCCTCGTTAAACATTTGAACTCCAAAACATATCCCCGCAAGCAGTCCGTCTTAAGTAGATGAAGAACTACACAGTAACCTCAGTGTGTCACAAACAGTGGTAAACCAGGAGGGTCTAACGGTGTGACTAACACATAAGACTTCCCTAGCGTAACTTAATGACTACTTAACCAGAGTACAAACGTGAAAAGTCTAAAGAAGAGCGAAAAAGTCTATGACGGTAATTTCATAGTTTGTCAAAAGTGTTAGCACTATTTACGGTGACACGGCTACCTTATAACGTGTGTTGCAGTATTCTGCCCTAGAAATAGTGCAAGCTACATTAGCAGTGAAGTGATGGCAACGCTGCGTGGGCACGGAGAGATCGAATCACTATGCAATTGAAGCAAACCAGATAATGTCTTAACGAGAAAAACATTTCACGACGAAGAACTAATACTCAAATTTTTTAATTCAAACACAGCGCCACTCGCCTAGCTTATTTCGAAACAAACTTTGCCCAGATACCATACGCAGCACTGTTACTACTAACAAAAGCAATGACATTAGGCTAGTGTAAGTCCACCCCGTCCCCTATGTAATGTTTCCCGTTTTTCAAATAGCCACACATTTAAATCATGTGTTGCATTCCCATTAGACATTTTCCTTGCACACTGTCATGGCGTGTGTTAGAAGTTTGTGCTAATTAGCATAGTAATTAGCATAGTAATTACTATGTATCATGCATCATGTAACAGTACTCTATAGCTGAACATGTTACGGTTATTGTGCGTTACCTTTCCCCCAAGCTACGTTTTCTTCAAATAACGTTTCTTTTTCAGCTTCTTCTTTCGCACTTTCTTTAGAAACACATATCTTGAATAAGATGCGTGAGCTAAGGCAGCTGGTACAACGCCGGGTACTTCGCTAGATATATAACATCGCAATAGTATTGTAACAGCGGTCATGAGGCGCGATGATGGATGGAGCGCTGCAGCAAGTCATGGACGCATATACACCGCGCGCGCGCGGCGGTGCGGCACAGCGGTGGTATGCGACGCGCGCGCCTGACGCGCGGCGGTGCGGCGGTGCGGCGGTGATATACGCCGAGCGCGCGCGCCTGGGTCGCGGCGGAGCGGCGGTGATACACGCCGCGCGGTGCGAGCGTGTAATATCGAGCACGAGTGAAGTTTAGTGTATGCATATACCTTAGTTCAGGAAGTTATATTTAGCAGGGGATATGTTGACGGTAGGACGAGCTAGCGGTTATGAAAGAGTAAGCGAGAACGAAAGGGGCGTGTCAACAGAGACGGGCGGAATGGTCCAATCACGTGTGGTATGACGCAGGTAAACAGAGAAGCGATTGGTGAGCTTCGAGAAAGGAATGCGGTTTGGGAGACATTATTGTATCCGTCACGACGTCACGTGATGATGTAAAATATAAGCTATCGGAATTTCGCGGGGAAGGGAGTCGACCAAAAAGTGTAGACAAAAGCAGTCGAACAAAGAGTGTAGACAAAAGGAGTCGAACAAAGAGTGTAGACAAAAGCAGTCGAACAAAAGGACTGTCGGAGAGTGCCAGTTAGCAGCCGAAAGTCGAGCGAGTTAATAGGGTTAGCCGCTAGCTTTGTCAGCAGGTGGCGCAGCGGGAGCATCGGTTGTACAACGATTACGCAATGACCCATGGCAGATGTAAACATACAGGGATCACACATAGCCTATCCTATAGTTTGATCAACATATCAGAACAATTCGAACATATTTATACCTAACTTATAGAGATTCTCCCTTTAACCAAATATATAATGTAGACACGAGGTTTGCATTAATTAAATCAGTTAATAATTTCATAACTCCGTTTACATTATCGGCACCGCAGATTGATTCTTGTAATGACTAACTATAGGCACGAGCAACGAGTTTAAGCAAATGTGCGAAACACGGTCTGCGAGAGGATGCGTGAGTGTGGCAAGGTTGTTTGTGCACAGATTTAGCACGCGACCGAGAAACAAGGCTCTCCCCGGGAGGAGATTCGAGACAATGGAGATACTCGTTTATAGACGAGCAGACGTAGCATCCTTGTAAAGGATGGGGCGATCAGTTACCCACATAAACTGACCGTGTACATAGGAATCTAAATCGACACATCTGCTGGTTAGTTTGGGTTGCAAGGGTGGTTTCCTTGTTTGGACGCGGGTAGCTGTGCATGGTTGCTAAAATTAAGCGCGTATATATAAGACAGTCGAAGCGAGCACAGTTGAGTTTGAGTGCTAACATTGTCTGTGTTGCAACGTGCATCGATTATCAGTCTGTGAGTATGTAAGTCTTCTTACCTAATGGCTTAAGGTTCTCTTCTTCTCATGCACATAGATCTATATGCCACTATAGACCTATAACTGTCTTGTGTTCTTATTTGTTCTATCGTAGTAATTAAGCTATCTTTTAGTATGAGCAATAATCTTTCTATAATTCTAAACGTAGTATCTTTTAGCTGTGTAAATTGCACTCGCACTGTGTATAATTCTTCAGCACTTCTCCGTGTACCGTAGTACGTGTATCTCTATTAACTACAGGAGCTTTCCTGAATAAATCTATTCTTTGTGGCACTGTCTACACTTTCTTATCTTGTGAATATAAGTGTTAACATTTCTATACACTTCTTGTAAGACGGGGATACTCCAAACCGCCTACATTTGTTGCCGTGACGTCGTGTCCTGGGTCTCCTTTGCGATAACGTATAGACGCTACCACTATACTGTGGCGATCACGAACCTTGAGCCAGACGAGAACGACTTGCGTACGGAAACTAACTATAGACGGGTAAGTCTACCATTTGTTACCAGCGTTATAATTGTAAATTTTAAAGTTGTAGCGTGCTACTGCTACAGTTCTGAACGTGCTTGTTGATTGTGACTCGTGTGTAACACTCTTATTATGGCTTCCCACGTTTCGCCTCATAGTGATAATTACTACATCCCCGTTTCGGCGATGATGCCGGCAGGTGATAGTTGTAATGGCATCACAGAAATGCAGTCTTTTCTCACCAACTGAGTAAGTGGCACATGTATCAGTAAAACTAGAAATGGAAAAAATATGTAAAAAGAAAATTTGATATTGAGGTTATGACGGGATTGGGGGATATGTCAAAAAAAAGAATGCAATGTGTTTGAAAAGTTCCCTCTAAAAAGAAAAAGTGAAATGTACAGGAAAATTTACTCATTTAAAAGAAACTAAAGTTTGTGACCAGCAATACATTGTTGCTGAGAAACACGGATGGTATGTGTTGTATTAAATGTAGTACATTACTGTCTGTGTGTGTATATGTATTTACGTGCAGTATGTTGGGCTGGAGATAATTAAATCTTGTAGCTGAATCTGGCTTCATTATAACGCAGCTAGCGTCTGTTTAGGCAAGCCTTATATTACGTATATATATTACGTCCCTCCCTGCATACGATAGGGGAAAGTGTAGATAAAGCATGGAAGTTAGCTGAATTGCGGGGATTGATGCGGAAATTTTCGCGTTCGGCGGGCCTGTAACTGATACGGAACAGATAGCGTGCTTCGTTACTCTGTTTCTTAAATAGAAGTGCGCTTTTGCTAAGTTAAATACGGATTTAGGTCGGACTCACGTTACGGAGTTCTATATAGCGGAGGCCTACAGGACACTCAGCTCTTCTCAGCGTTGCTCAGGCTGGTCGAGAATAGCAGTCGGATTGCTAGTGTTCCAGATTCTTTGTATAACCATAAAGA
>NW_014578429.1:48279-68160 GCF_000485595.1 Priapulus caudatus
ATCCACTGCTCCGCGTGTGCTCCGCGTTGTGGCGTTTGCTTTGCCCGTCCCGTCTCTATCAATAGCTCCTCTCTCGCAGCTGTCTGCGCAGCCAGTGACGTGGAGCGGGGTAGCGGCTTGCTGCTCCTCTCCATTGTCCATATGGTGTAGAGTGGGTTAGTTTCTGATGTTGGATTAGCAATGTTATGTATAACAACAATTTTAATTCCAAAATAGCAAAACGTCGATCATTCTAGGTTATACTATCTAATGGTTTAAGTGCCATCAACAAAATTCTATTAGTTTAGCAGAGCACAACAGCCATGCTACGTAATAAGCCAAAGCATTTTCTGGACAGAAAATCTCATAAGATTTTTATATTCTGTACGATTTAAGAATTTAGCTCTGTTAAGCTTGCAAAATAACTCTACAATCAAACACATATCTCATTCGGTCGACAACACATTGGCATATGCGTGACACGCGCGCAGCTTATTAGGTCTCTGTATAAAAGTCAAGGAAAGAATTACGCAGGACGACAATCTGCTAGCAACACAAGATTTCCTACACACGCAGAGCTACCTCAAGCGTGACCAGCGATGAATTCAAATAGAAGAAAAAAAACGCAGACGCATAGCGTTCAGCTAACTCCGACCACTGAACAAGAAACTCACTCAACTGACTCAAACACATCTCACACGCGGTATTGTGATCTGCGTACTGTAGTTCCAACACAGGGCTTGACGAAGAGATACAGGTGATTACCGCTCATATTCGCCTCAGATATAACATGATCTACGCATATTTAAATGATACGCGTACGGCCTTCTTTACCGTATACAGGCGTTAAACCTTCCTTCCATATACTGCAGTCTGCTAAATGTATCGGAAACGCAACGGTCCAATTACCTAATGGCTTAAGGTTCTCTTCTTCTCATGCACATAGATCTATATGCCACTATAGACCTATAACTGTCTTGTGTTCTTATTTGTTCTATCGTAGTAATTAAGCTATCTTTTAGTATGAGCAATAATCTTTCTATAATTCTAAACGTAGTATCTTTTAGCTGTGTAAATTGCACTCGCACTGTGTATAATTCTTCAGCACTTCTCCGTGTACCGTAGTACGTGTATCTCTATTAACTACAGGAGCTTTCCTGAATAAATCTATTCTTTGTGGCACTGTCTACACTTTCTTATCTTGTGAATATAAGTGTTAACATTTCTATACACTTCTTGTAAGACGGAGTCAAACCGCCTACAATAAGTTTTGCTCTATGTCTGTTGATATAATGGAATAAAATAGCCAGATGTGTCTAGATACTAGAACCGCTAGTCGCGTAAGTTTATAACCACCGGCGATCGGTTTGTTGCGACTATTTTGATCAACATATCAGAACAAATCGAACAAAGGTACTAGAACCGCGACTCACCCAAGTTGGGGCATGTATACATTAGGTGACACAGGCCTTGTTACTTATGTCAGTGATAGCTATGGTGGAGCACGCCGTCAATGCTCAAAGGAAAATCCCAACTTAATGCAGAGACAGTTGTTAGGGATAGACGTATCGCATCTAAGAGGATTCATGTAGAGAGGGTCATTGGTCAAAGCAAAACATTAAAAATATTAAAAAGAGACCTGCCCCATCAGAAAATTTCTCTCGGTGGAAGAATTGTCAAGGTGTGCTTCATAATTTCAAACTTTACGCGCGCTATTGCCAGCAGTAATGCCTAGTGTAGTAAATAGCCGCGTTTTAGAAATAAAGATATACATAATTTGTATGGCAACTTGGGTCTTTGTAGCTTATCTCAATCAATGTATTACAAAACTCATGAGCACACTTAAAAGAATAACCACCCACTTCACATATGCACGACTAATATCACCGTGAATCTCAATAAACATTACAGAACTCCTGAGCACACTTAACACTTAAAAGAATAACCACCCACTTCACATATGCACGACTAATATCACCGTGAATCTCAATAAACATTACAGAACTCCTGAGCACACTTAAAATAATAAACATCCACTTCACATATGCACCACTATTATCACCGTGAATCTCAATAACAAAATGGTATACAAAAATAACCATTAACAATCATACATATAACTGAGTAGTCTAATGTTCAACTTTGATGGATTAATTGTGAACATGATTCAAAATACGTGGCCCTGCGCAACGACAATCCAGGGACTGCAGTACTTTGTCCACATGACTAGCCCAATGTGATGGAAGAGCTAACAGGTGTGACAGATCGTCCTTCATCTCACTCGCTGTTGAGGCATGTTCCACAAAAAGGGAAGAGTTCAATGGCCCACGGCGACAGGTTGGCTTCGCTCGTCGGTGTGCATCTTCTGCCTCCCACCATCTGTGTAGTCGGTCGAGCGGCAATCACGTCGCCGGCGCTCGGGCGACAACACGCAACCCACTCCTCGGCGGGTCTACACGGTTAAGGCGAGATCTGCCCGCACAAGCAATGGGCGTGACCCCACCACCCGCGTCGATATTCCAGATCGACACATGCCATCCCTGTCCGCTCCGCTAACACATTCGGCGGTGTTGGAAAGAAGGAGTCGTAACCCCGCGAGCGTGATCATCACTCGCAAGAGACTCACAAGGCGTCTTACGCCTCGTCACTTCCTCCTCCCCATAGACTCGTGCAGTGTTATCTCACCACGGGGTCTTACCCCAGTTTGAGCGATCCTAGTGCCACCGTAGAGGTTTCCTCTTCTTTCCTCCCGCTGCCATTCATCTGTTTCGCTGTTCCTTCCGGGAGCCGTAGTACGCGGGTGGCTGCACCTGCCACCGGCTGCGCGTCACTTGCTCTGGCATTTGTGCCAAGCCCCGTCATCGGTACCCATGCGCCATGGCTCCAACGGCCTTGTCCAACCTCGCCGTCTCGTCTGCCATGCCCGCTTTCCCCACTTCGTCTCCTTCGCTGTCGGCTGGCGAGGGCGTCAAGTCCACTGGGGGTTGAGCATCGCACTGTTCCGACTCACCATCGTCGGCGTCGGCCGGCTCTTGGTCGACAGGCATTTTACACTCAGCCCCAGCAGTTCCTTGCTCTGTCCTCACCTCCACTTCTGTTCCTTCGTTGTCGGCTGGCGAGGACGTCAAGTCCATTGGGGGTCGGGCGTCGCACTGTTCCGACTCACCATCGTTGGCGTCGGCCGGCTCTTGGTCGACAGACATCTCGCACTCAGCCCCAGCAGTTCCTTGCTTTGTCCCCACCTCCACTTCTGTTCCCCTCATCCCCTCAGCTTTCCTCATTTTATGGTCCTCGGCCCTGACATCATCGACCACCCACCGTTCCGGGACGTCTTTCCCCTCGTACGGCTTCAGGTTATTCACACAGACCACCTTCACCGGTCCGTGCTCCGTGGCCTGTATCGACCGGAGGGTCCTACAACTCCGAAATACCTGGTATGGCCCAGTCCATGGCCTACCCAACTTGACATCTTCGGGCGGATAGAAGTACCATACCCAGCTTCCGACAGGTAACGCTGATGGCTTCAGGTGCTTGTCGTAGCACCTCTTCTGCCGCTCGGCTGCGCCACCGAGGCATTCTCTTGCTCGTTCGTGCGCCCGCCGAGTCGCTTGCCTCACCCACTCAACATATTCTGACGGACAGGCCGGGATCGACTCGTCGTCGGGCGGTGTCCACATCAGGTCGATGGGCATGCCGACCTCCCTACCGAACAGCATCATGTTCGGGCTGACGCCAGTGCTCTCCTGCATGGTTCCCTGATACGCTGCCCTAACATACGGGAGATTGTCGTCGCAGTTATCGCAGTGGTCGTTGGCGACCTTGGCAAGCATATCATGGAGGGTCCGGTTGAACCGCTCCACCAGGCCGTCCGACTGAGAGTGGTAGGGTGTCGTCCTGGTCTTCTCAATCACAAGAAGATCGCACACCCCGGCAAACAACCGCGACTCGAAATTCCGCCACTGGTTAGAGTGGAGTGTCCTCGCCACACCAAACCGTGAGAAGAACTTCGTGACGAGGCAGTCTGCCGTCGTCATCGCTGTCTGGTCGGGTTGTGCGTAAGCCTCAGTCCATTTTGTGAAGTAATCGCACAGAACGAGTATATGCTGATTACCCGACTTGCTCACTGGCAAGGGCCCCATGAAGTCGATGGCCACGCGCTCCATTGGTGCACCCACCGGCTGTTGCCGAAGTCCCGCACGGCGCTTCCTTCCTCCTTTCCTCCTGGCGCACACGTCGCACTGCTGACACCGCCTCTTGATGTCGGCCCGCATCCCCGGCCACATGAACCTCTGACGCACCCGCTCCAGCGTCTTCAGTGCCCCGAAGTGTCTTGACATCCGGGCCCATGTAAAAAGTTCACGATCTCCCATCGCATCTCTGGGGGAGCCACAAGCCATGGCCGCCCGTAGCCGCGCAAGTGGTCCCGTGACCATAGTTGGTGCAGCAGTCCTTGGCGTACCTCAAGCTGGCTCTAGGTAAGCCAGAGCGACTTCCCTTTCCAGGAGAGACTTGCCATATCCTTGTAGGTGGGTTGGTCAGCGTGGGCCCGCTTCAAGTCAAGGAACTTCTTGATCATGGAATCCCCATGCTGCCACTTTTCTACCTGGGCGGTGTCCCAACGGTCTAGCGCCTCCCCATCCTTCTCTGGTACCGGGCTTCATGGTCCTGGCCGACGCCTCGCTCTCGCACGAAGCACCTGTCCCGCAACTGCGACACTACAGTCTGGGCAGTCAGCACGCTTACACCGTCAACAGCCAGGCTGCCGCGACAACCCATCTGCGTTGCTGTTAAGCTTTCCAGGGCAATGTTCGATTTTCATATCGAACGTCTTGAGGTAGGCGATCCACTTCGCCACCATGGCCTTTGGCTCCTTGAAGTTTAGAAGCCAGGTTAGTGACGCATGATCGGTCCGCACGGTGAAGTGTCGTCCGTGGAGGTAGTGCCAGAATTGCTTGACGGCGGTCACGGCGGCCAGCAACTCCCGGTTTGTAGTACAATACCTCCGCTGCGTTTGGGAGAGCATCTTACTGGAGTAGGCGATCACCCGCTCACTCCCCATTGACACTGAGAAAGCACTGCCCCCATACCGGTTGTACTGGCGTCGGTGTCAACCGTGAACTCCCCCTCTGGTAGCAGGTAAGCCAGTACCAGCGCCTCTGTCAATTTCTGCTTGAGCATACAGAATGCCACCTGGCAGCTCTCCGTCCAGCGAAACGGATGGTCCTTCCGCGTCAGGTCGGTGAGTGGCCCCGCCACGGTCGCAAACCCGGGGATGAACCGCCGATAATAGTTGGCGAAGCTGAGAAAACTACGCACCTCGCTAACATTCTCTGGTCGGTCCCAACCACTAACGGCCCCAATCTTTCCCGGATCACAGCTGACGCCATCGGGCGACACCACATAGCCGAGGAAAACGGCACTATATTGGAAAAGGCTGCACTTGGACGGCTTCAGGCACAGTCCCGCCTCACGCAAATGCTCAAACACATCGCGAAGGTTGCCCAACGCACCCTCGAATGTGGAGCCGAAAACAATAACATCGTACAGGTATACTAAGCACTCCCTCCACTGGAGACCTCTCAAGACGCGTTCCATTAACCGTTCAAAGGTGGCGGGTGCATTGACGAGGCCGAATGGCATAACTCGGAAGTCGAATAGGCCTCGCTTTACCGCAAACGCAGTCTTAGCTGCATCCCGGGGATCCATTTCAACCTGCCAGAAACCACTGGCCAGATCAAGCGTGGAAAACCATGTGGCCTCGGCGAGGGAATCTGAAGTATCGTCAATGCGGGGCAAGGGGTACGCATCCTTCCTCGTCACATCGTTGAGTTTGCGGAAGTCAATGCAAACCCTCACTGCACCGTCCTTCACGGTGACTAGGACCACTGGAAAAGCCCATGGGCTATCGCTTGGCTGCACGATGCCAGCATCCAACATCCGATCGAGCTCCTCGTCTAAGGCCTTCTGCTTGCCCAGCGGACAACGTCGGGAGCCTGTTTAATCGGGTAATTGTTACCCGTGTCAATGGTATGCTTGAAAACACCCGTTTGGCCCAACGCTCCACCCGGTGCTGCAAACAGATCGCGGTAAGCGTCAACAGTCTCTATTACCGCACCACGCTGCTTGGTCGTCACACTAGCATCCATCCCGTTGATCAATCCTTGGAGATGTAACGGCACTTGCTGCACTGCCTTCTCCGCCGAATTGCACTCGCCATCGCCCACTCTCTCTACTTGAGCAATTTCCTCTAAGTGGGCCAGCTCTTCTTCCTGCTGGATGACGACCTCCTCGGATCCCACGTTGACTACCGACAGAGGCACCCGGTTCCCCGCCGTGTCAACCAAACAATGCGTCGTCACAACTCCCTGGCGCGCCCCGCCTTCAGCAAACCGACGCATAGGTTCCGCGATCGCCAGACGGGCGACCACCCAACCTGACCCGCGCACACTGCCCTGCACCACGGCTCGGTGTCCCGCCGGAATTCGCACAGTTCGGGCCGCACACAAACGACGATCGTCGACAGGCCTTCCGCCGTAGAGGGCATGAGTAACCCCGTCGATCGTGAGGTAGCCGCGACCCGTGTCCAGTTGACAGTTGTGCTGGCCCATGAAGTCCATGCCTAGCACGCCACCAACTTCTCTCATCTATACTACCAGCACATCGTGCAAATAGCGCTGGCTGCCAAACCAAAGCGGTACTTCACACTCGCTCAGCATCGGTAATGGCCAATGCTAAACGTCGACCACTTCTGCCACCGTGGGGCCCGTCCCGGCTTCTCCCGAGGCAACCTCTCGTAGGCCCCGCTATCTAGTAGGATCACCTCTGCACCGGTGTCCACCAGGAACTCTACCGCCTTCCCACACACTACAAGTCCAACTCGCCAGGACGGCCTATTCAGTACCGCCCGGATCTCCGACCTTCTCGGTTGCTCTGTCTGCCGTTTTCCTTGTTAGGCTGAAGCCCGCGGCACGGACTCCGCCTGCCCTAGTTTTCCGGCCTAGACCAGGCCCGAGCATCTCCCGACTCTTTCGCCATGCACCCCGCCTTGTATGGTTGTCGCCGAGGTCATTCGTCACCTGTCCAACCTGCTCTGCCTGGCGGTGGTCCCCCGCATCCTCGTGCTGCGTCGGCATTGCTTTGTTGCCCATTCTAAGTAAACTGCTGCAGCCCATGATGGTCGAGCTCCTCTCGCCGGCGTCTCCTCCGTTCCGGGCACTCTCGCGCGAAATAGCCCACCTCTCCGCACTCGTAGTAGGTCACTGGTCTGTGTCCCTGACCATTTGACTCTCTCTTACGATCTCCGGCCCTGCCGCTGCCAGGAGGCGCCGGGCGTTTGACGCGGGGTCCCCCACTACTTAGAAGGTCCCTTAACATCTGTTTAATCTCCTGGAGATCCTCGGACGAAACAGCGGCTGCCGCATTTTTCCCGGAACTGGCTTCCTCGAATTTCGCCACCGGTGCCACCTGGGGCTTTTTCAGCGGGGCGGGCCCGCGCACCACCAGCATGTCATAGTCGGTGGCACATGCTGCAGCTGCTTCGATGGTTGTACATCCCTTGTTCAGGATATACGTGCGGTGGCCCTCTGTGGGCAGTTCATCCACAAGTCGCCCCTTGAGCCATCGACTTAGGTGATCTGCTGCCGCCCACGGCATGGCCGACCGGGCCAGTTGTCGGAGCTGTCTCGCGTACTCTAGCCACTCTTCTCCTGGAAGACGACGGCGGGCCGCGAGGATAGCCTGGTCTCTCTCTTCTTGGCAAGCCGTCCCATACCTCTCCTGGAGTTCTCTTCGAAGGCACTCCTCGCTGGGCACTCCCTCGTACTCTTCCAGAGCATCCGCCGCAGGCCACACGAGAGCCGCCGCAAGCTGTTCTGCGCGCTCGGACGGATCCCACTGGTTCCACCGAGCCGTAATATCAAACCGCCGCAGAAAACTACCCACCGGCGCACCAGCAGCCCCAGAGTAGGGCGCCAACTTCATGTCGGCGCGAGTCCTCCGTAGATTCCCCGCGCGAGGTGTCGCCATCTCCTCCACCGGCCTCCCTACCTTTATTCCTTGCCCTGTCGTCGATTGTTCCGCCTGATCCCAGGGTGTTTCTGTCTGCAGTTGCGGCTGCACCTCCCATGCGTCCACCTCAGACTCATCACCAGTCATCCAGTCCGACCTCCGACCTTCACGCATGCCATCCCGGGGAATCAGGTCTTCATGGGCACCCGCCAAGTCGATGACGTCCTGCAGCAACTGCTTGACTCTTCTACGTCTCTGCTGCTCCACCTCCCGCACTGACCGCAGTTGCCCATCGATGCTCCGTGGCGGCCGCCGAGGCATCTCCCCTACTACTGATGGGCTGACAGCCTGACCTTCCTCCAACGAGTTCGGTGTCAACACCAGTGGGCTGACAGACGCCTCCCCTTCACCTGCCTCTCCTTCCATTGCTCGCCCTGCCCACGCCGCGATCCCTGCTCACGGCACCACTGTAACGTTTTCTTCTTTCTCTCTCTACTTGAGCAATACCATTGGCCGTGGTATAGGTCCGGTTGCTGTTGTGTCGCACACCCTGACAGGGCCGTTACCACCGCGTCCTTTACGAGCTCGATCACGCGGATCGCGACGAGGCAGAGGCAGCCAAACACCCGAGAGCCGAGAAAGGGGGGATTCCGGTTATCCAGTAAGAGATACGGAGGGGGGGGGGTGCCGGTTACGAAGTGAGAAGTAATAAGTAGGAAGTAGGAAGCAAGTTTAATATTTATTAGGTAACGCGTGCTAAACAAGCAATTAACACATTAACCAACACAGCAACAGCAGCACGTTCGCTCCGAGCCAGACTCGAGTCATCGCCGCGCACGATTCGACGCGTAAGACCATTACACCATCACCACCGTAACACGCGAACTAATAATCACCACTCGCGATTTAAACGCCAGTGCCTAGATACATGACAAATAAGTTCGGATAACAGATCACTTCGCTATACTGTAGACTGTCAAACGAGCGTCGTCGTCACGGCGGCGACACTTGGTGTACAAAATATGCGAAAACTCGGTTCGCGGGGCGAATGCAAATTGTTGGGGAAAAACCTGCGATTGTCAACGTTAGCTTCTGTAGTCTGTAGTAACGTGAGTGTAAGCACACCCACAACCTCCGACCGGGACAGCAAACATGCGAGAGTGCTGCGTCGTCGTGTCCGCGCACACTCACCGCACACGCCAGCTATATTATTCGTTTATTGCCTTCGCCATGATAGACATGTGAAATAAGTGAAGCTTCGTCGTCAAAGGGGTGGGGGAGAATGTCTAGTTTCAAGTTTGTAAACAAACTACAGGTGAACGGCTACTATATTAATACACCATCAGTATACAGACATCAGCTAACAACACACACAGAACACTAATACACTATATGGATGTCTCAGTCTGACATATTCCAAACACGCTGGTAACGTACCTATCTATTTATCCCTACAGTATACAGAGGGTTCCGCGACTTGGTCTAAAAATAGCAATATTACCTACAATCCCGTGCCGACGGCCATACCGGTTACAAAAAGAGCGAACACGTGTCGCGTGTAATGTGCCCCTATGCACAATCAACCGATCTTACATTGGCTACAATGTTATTATTGCAATAGATATTAGAAGTAAGAGGATCCCGATTTACCAGACAGGTTTATCAGCGTGGGGTTTAGGTGCTGCAGTTCAATGAGGCTGCCACACAGTCGGCAGATTCGTAGATTGAGCAGATCGGAAGATTGCACGCAACACATATTATGTTCATAGACTTGAGTTTGTTTACATCGTGAGAGTTCAGAAATTTCACCGATTTTACTGCATCTATTCTAGCTATCAAACGCAGCCTTTTATAATAGCTAGTGTATGCACGTTTGTCGACTGTCTGTAGTGTACGTAGTATGGATAAGTACTTTGATTCACTAGACAACGTAGCCAAAGCACGCTATCTCGAGAAAATTGCTTGCATTGGGAATCGACACCCATACGAGAATCGAGCGAGGACCACAACTTGTGCCCATCACGTACTTATTTGGATCTCGTGAATTGACTACCTAACATTCTAGCCGAGATCATTTTATACTCTCAAGGACTTTCAGAACCACAAAAGCCTGGATGCCCACGATCGACTGTTCTGCGGTTGGGTGTATCAGTCTACACCTATCATGTGAACAGTGAGAGTCCCATCTACGTTATCCGAGCACGTGTTATGCATACCAGTCTCTGATTATACCATCTCTATATCCGTGCATGGGTCACGATGAGAGAATATGGAACAGGCATCATGTCAGCACACTGTAATTGTAAAGCCGGGCTTGGTGAATTCTGTTTACATGTTGCCTCGGTGCTATTTTATGTAGAGTATACGTGCAAGAGAAATCACTACCCCCACTCAAACAGCTGCCTACAGGATGTCGGCGATATATGTATATAACCGTAAATGTGTAGCGGCGTGCGACGTGCGTGCGGTATACCTGTGTGTTGCAGAGGAGCGTTTGACCGGCATTTACAGGTAATTATCGGCAATACTAGGCGAAAGAGAGTAGAGAAACATTAAGACATTGGTAGTAAATACATTTCGTGTTTATTCAGCATTGCTTTTTTATTGAAAATGCTCCAAGCGTCTGTGGTCCGCCTGGTCTCTCGTCACTTTACCTTGTGTTGTGATCACGCTAGGCAGCCTAAAAAAGCTGTGTGGCTTTCTCTGATACCGATTGCTGCAGTTGACAACACCGCAGGAGAGCGGCGTTGTGATGCATTTGCTAATTAATAGGCGAATATAAAATGAGAGGTGCGCTGCTCAATGTACTTGTACCATGCCTGAACTGGTTTCTGTATCCGTCAGGGCCGGCGGCGTTGCATTGAGGGTAATATGAAAAATCGCGGAACCCTCTATACATTCCGACCTTCACTAGTACTGCATGCGCACTACGAAGATCTGATACCACAAATCCCGAACACTCTACAATAATGCACATGCACGATCGATATCAGACACATTCTAAAACACAGCTGCTCTCCCATAACCTCCGGCGTGTCTCTGTTCGTTTCGCGGCCTTTTTGCCTATTGTTTTCACTTCCTGGAACTGTCATCGCAGAGGGGTACACACAAATGGTTCATTGCGGGACACCCCACTAGCGCCATCTCTCGTGAGATAAAACTATAAACGGTATAAACTGTTAACACCCGATACAGCAACGCACGATCCTAAAAGCGAATCTGCTACACAAGCTTGAACATCAAAGCAGGGTCTCAAACGTCCGTTTTTAACAAATTACTAAATCGACGACCAAATAATGCGAAGGAAATTCTTAACCTACATCTAGAATACAGTGGGAAAATGCGTTCCAAGAGAGTGTGTACAAGCCGCTTCTAAAAGCGTTCATCTGCCGAGATTTCACACGCCGATTCTGACCAAAATTGTGCATTATCACTCGTAAAACCAACGTATTTCGTGGAACATAGTTCTTACCTTTGTATCAAATCTTCTTTGCGACCTCTTATCGACTCTCCTCTTACATAAAGTTTACTTTTAAAGAATGTACGGTAACTTTGTCATAAGATGTCGCCACAGCGTATCCAAGGTGTGCATCAGGGTACGCGGATAATCTTGCACCGCTACAGATGTGCTGCCCTCCAGCGGCAACTGTTTCTAGCGGCAAATCCCATTGCAAGAGTGTAGTCGGAATAAGTGGCGCCGCGCTTATTGTGTGTGTATCCGAGCATTGGTTCTCTGCCTGTGTGTGTATTGGAAGATTGGTGCCTCTGGGTGTCAACCCGTAATAAACAGCCGGGCTTTTCCGGTCATATTATACTCCTCTTCGATTTTCGGCACTCTTTCTGAACTTCACGTCTTCGGCACGCTTTTCCTTTACGAGCTGACCTCGGGTGTAGACGACGGAGGGGGATTAGACTCTGTGATACAGAGTAGGACAACACAACGCACGCACGGGTCCTATCAAGCCCGTGTGAAGGGTGCGACAGAGAAAAGAAGACTGAGCGTAGCCAGACCAGTCGGGTAGCGCGCATGCTTCATGGTGGTACCCTTAACGAAGGTCACGATCACGTCGGCTTCTTCGACGGAGTTGCGCACGCCACGTAGCTGGGCGCCGCGACCAGGGCAAAAAGAGACATAACTGGAGCCGGCGAAAACGTTACAGTATGTTCGTGTGTAAGGACGACAACTAGCTGAGTGATTATTCATTGTACGCATCCGGTTGCAGAGCTCCGTCCGCGTGACGCGCGTGCCTTGGTTCCGCTGTGCAGGTCTTCAGGCGACTATCATTCAAGCAAGCTGTCGAAAGGATTCACCGAGCGTGATGACAGCACTGATTGCGCCGTGTAGAGTTTCTCATGCTAACTGCGGGCCTGGGTAGAAACGCAATAGCAATGTATATGATGTAATTAGTTGTTATTGTAGCTTTTATTGTTGTGTTCTTTAGATTCAAGGTGAAGACGATGAAAAGATACATGCATAGACCATAACTAGGCCACCTCATGTAGATACTTGAAGGATATTGCACAGATTAACAAAACCTTGTTAGAAGGTAGATTTCATCCCCTTACAATGGACTAGTCGGAAGTGCTAGTGGAAACGGGTTATTGTTAGGATGACAAATTGTCGAGCATCCATCAGCATCTAGAGACAAATATTGGCGATCACTCAGCGCGCGTGCATGTGCGTGCGTGGGCGTGCGTGGGCGTGCGTGGGCGTGCGTGGGCGTGTGTGTGCGTGCGTGCGTGCGCGTGTGTGCGCGCGTGCGCGCGTGTACGCTGGTCTGTGTGTGTGTGCGCACGCGCGTGCTTGTGTGCGTGATTACGCGCTCCGTTAATTTCAATGCTTAGCTCGGCTTATCTAGTTCTCCCTCATTTGTCAAACCTCGGGTGACTTCTAAACTCTCTCATTCATTCCGGAAACCTATAGGATGATTTCGTTCTTCTCCTTCATAATTAAAGCTAGATTTTGCTTCTTAGATGATGATCTTGATGAAGATGATGTTGTTGGACAGAGTCAAAAGAAACAAAAAGTGAAACCTTTGTATAATTATGGACATGAACATAGTCATAGACATAGACATGAACATGAACATAGACATAGACATAGACATAGACATGAACATAGTCATAGACATAGACATAAACATACCTGGACCCCACCCGTCAGTGCAAGCGCACACGGTATCTGGGGCGTGTACAGGGGGGGTCCAGGAGGTCCGGACCCCCCCTACTCGCGCAGAAAACGCATCTAAGGGGGTATAATTTCAAAAAAAATCTGGGGGACAGCCCCCCCCAGACCCCCCCTTCGCGTGCTCCAGTACACGCACCTGGTTTCGCCCCCCTAGGAAAATACCCTGGCGCCGCCCCTGACTACGATCCTATTCTTGATTCCTCGTGCAAAGCTATCTCTCTCTAGCCGCGTACATAGATTTAAGTGGTTACTCTGACGTCTCGTGCCAACTATTGATCGATAATCATAGTAACCTGGTGATCTCAATGCGCCGAGGCATTCTCTGTTTTATCAGCAAGCTGTGCCAATTATCAAGCCCTTTGTGTACGGGATATTTTAGCCATAGTAATTCATTAGCCCGCATGTTCACCGCCGTAACCTAAGCGAGATTTTCTTGAACGATATAATGACCCAATATAGTCTATCATAGTGACGGGTAATCTATATAGTTCAATTATTCGTCAGAGACAAGGAAATATTGTCTTCGGCTATAATGGCGGGCTTGTAACTATCCTGAAAGCATATATGAGAAGTACTGTTATTATAAACAAAAGACTAAAAACACATAAATGATAACATAAAGACATAGTTTCTATGACGTGGTAATTCATTAACAGCGTCGATGCTGCAGTAACGCACACGGATACGCCCATGACACCATGTACCTCCGCTGCGAGACGTGTGTGTGGAACAGAGCGGAATCACTGAAGTAACGAAGCGAACAACGCCGACGATAAACGTACAGAATGTGTCGAATACCTGCATGACGTCACATATATGCGTTAAAAGTAGTTCGTGCCTGGCCACTGAGCCGCAAATGAGATTCGCCCTTATCTAATTTTACTGGCTAAGTGTTATGTGTATCACGCGCTCAGGCGTTAGGACGTCTTTAGTCACTCACGCGGGTGTGCGTGCTTACTTTCCTCACGCGAGTGTGCGTGCTTACTTTCTTGCTTATTGAGTGCGTTCACACGTACGTGCGTGAGTGCTTGGGTACATGTGTGCATGCGTGTAGATGTCCGCGTACTTGTGCTTGTAGCCTCTGCACCTATGGAGATCTAGAGAATAAACTCATATCCTATCCTATGCCTAGGTATCAGCAGACCCCAGTCTTCATTTACTCAATAATAGCCTGTAGGCTATATCTAAGCAAGGAGCTGAAGCGCTATAAGTATTCAAGTAACGGAAGCGCACGTGCGTATACGCCATTCGGTTCAAATTTCCACAGCAGCCTATTTGTATGCTACGGGCTAGTGCAACGGTTTTTTGGGGTTTGCTCACTATTGTGTTATTGAACTATTTGTGTTCAGCTTTACACGTGTTCTTGCACGCGTATAAACCGAATTACTTGAAAACATAAGAGCATGATTATCTTGATTATTTATCTATCTATCTATCTATCTATCTATCTATCTATCTATCTATCTATCTATCTATCTATCTATCTATCTATCTATCTATCTATCTATCAATAGACATAGACATGAACATGAACATGAACATAGACATAGACATGAACATGAACATAGACATAGACATAGACATGAACATAGTCATAGACATAGATATGGACATAGTCATGGGCATAGACATGAACATAGTCATGGGCATAGTCATGGGCATAGACATGGACATAGTCATGGGCATAGACATAGACATGCATGGATATGGACATTGTAGTACTGGTGAGCTAGTCATTTGATACTCATGCAGTTTAAACTCTTGCAACAGTTTTATTAATAGTTATTTGATAGGTGATCGATGAGGGGTTCCTGATAGAGTGTAGGAAAAGAAGCGCACAGCGTGGGCTTGCTAGCTGTGTGTTTGATCATGTCGTTAGACCTTTGTGCATTCTATGTTCTACGCATGTGTAGTTTCATAACAGACAAATTATAAACATCAATTGAACTTTATATATTAATGATGGCTATAGGAACACAACATCAAACCAGTCATTGGTCGGAAATGAGCAACACTATATGATAGTTCTTTGCACTAAAAACCACGCGACGCTATAGCTGCCAGGTATCCAAGCTGTACGTACGTATGCAGCTCGATATAGCAGGATTCATGCTACACATGTCGCATCACAGAAGAACGGATTTATTCCCTCATCGAGGATGCAATTGACTACATAATGGAGCGAACTGAATGGATGCATCAGCTAGAGTCCGCGTTATGTGCACTACGATTGCACAGACTTTCACTACAACAACATAAAGCTGTACTTACGTGTGTCCTTTGTTCGAGTAAGTACTCTAAATATTATTCGTGAGATTGTTGTGATTCATTAACCGACGTCCTTATGAGTTTTCCAGAAGAACCTATGAAGAGGAAAATCAGCTTTGAGTGTGTTACAGTTAATTGCCTGACAACATGCAGGTGAGTTCAGCTTAGTAATTAGCTGGCGCAATGCCGCGCGCTGTGTGTAAGATAGACTGTCGTGTAGACAATGCATCACGAGGTCTATCTATTATATTATATCCCGCAGATAGTTAGACAAACGGTAAACCGTATCTCACAATGAACACTCGCTCGTGCAACCAGCACTTGTCATCTAGTATTACGATATTACATATTCATTGATCTTTGCCTATCGGCTTGCCGAGCGACTGCCGATTGAATTCCATATCGCCATTGAGCGTTCAATAATTGGATTGAGCAGGGGCCCGTTGCCAGAAAAAAATTAGTCTTAACATTAACCTTAAACTTAAGTTTTTCTCTTAAAGCGTTGCCAGAAACTTCGTAAAGTTAAGAGAATTAAAAATTCTCGTAACTTTTCTCTTAACTTAAGACCCTCCCTTAACTTTAATATTAAGTTGAAAATAACACATTTACACCACGAATTACAATTATAGTGGATTTATTATAGTTTTATAATATCAATCAATGTGTGGTTCTTCTTGAAAAACAGTCAATCAAATTAATTATCTTACCGCTAATAAAACAAAACAATACATTTATAAATGACGTATGGCATTTGTTCTCTTTGTTTCAAAGGTTTGCAACGCTTGCCACGGATTCTCGCGTCTCGTGTTTACAGTGTGAGATTTGTCTTGTTGTGCAGAATTAATTCATGACCACGTAAATATTTTATCAAATATATTTATATGTGTTTAGCATCATAATATGCATAAATTACTGTGATGTAACAATAATGTGTATGAATTTGAATTTTGTGATCGATTCCCATGCCAATCACACCTTGTGATGAAGTTCCTGTTATCGTAAGTTTTCACTTAAGTAAGTTTAGTTTAAGTGGTTTCTGGCAACGCTATTAAAATTAACCTTAACATTAACATTAGACTTAAAATTAATCGTAACTTTACGAAGTTTCTGGCAACGGGCCCCAGGCCTATACATAATCAGCCAGATACCATGCATTTTTCGTATGGAGACAACCTGGTTTAGCGGGTACTGCTATTGCGTGTTGTGTGTTCTGAATCTGGTGGCAAGACGGTTTCATTCCGATACGCGAATAGAATTTACGGTCTATATATTGTGTACTGTTGTCGGCTTTGTCTGTGGCGCACTGCATCTGACCTCTTAGGCCACGGTCTGACGAGACGAAGTGAAGGGAAAGATGTACATGGTATCATGTTGGGGCCTGCTGAGGGTTTGTCGTTGTTAAATGGACATTATTGATTGCTATTAAAAGTAGTAATAATATACGTTGTACGTTTGAGTATGCAATCTACTAAAGATGTGTTGTAAATATCACACGAGACAATGATTACGCGAGAGATCAGAAAAAAGACGAATAGTCCATTTATGTACGTATATATGAAAAGTGTTACTTTCGTGAGAACGGGCTAGCTTGGTTCTTTAAGCACTTACCTTGTGCATGCACATACACGCGCATATACACATACACACATACAGGGCACGCGCACACGTGCAGTCGCACGCACACAAATATGCACACTCACACGCGCACATTTAGCCGCGCACAAACACATGCACGCGCGCGCACACACACACACCCAGAGACGCGCGCGCCGACGCGCGTACACACGCACGCACAGGTGAAATTCTGCTTCGTGACAAACCACGAGAAAGCGCGTTGACACCGGACTCGTGGTAAGAGTATATGAAGACAGCGAGGCCAAGATCGCATGCCTGCAGCTGCTGCTGAGAGTCGCGCTGCCTCTCCCGCATCCAGCTACACGTTTCCAGCTCAATTTGCTTTGATTGAATCCAATCCTGTGAATATGTAGACAATGAATGCATGCGCGATAATGCTTCCGCCCGTTTCGAAAGCTGCAGCAACAATAGCTCGTCCGTCGATCGTGTGATTGTTCCACACATTTGCGGCGTGGGATAATTTCCTTTAAATTGTAGCACGAACGAGTTGCTCAGCCGTTTGTCGTGTTGTCGTGACATGGCACATGTCCTCTGCGATGCCTACTCGTGATTACATGCCTGGCAAGCGCGATTCCACCTATTATTACTGTAAATAGTAGATATTTGAGGCGGATATGTTCCTTGAGCTTCCCCCTCACCACAAATTGCTAAAATAGTGTAGTAGGTAGCACACGCCAAATAAAGTAAAAATATCCATGCGAACAACAATATATGAAATAACCACTGTAGAGTTGGTTTAGTAATTACTAACTAGATAATGCTTTAATTAACCTATTATTCAACTCTGATAATTTTTTAAATAGAATCTTCGTGGCCAGAGCAAAAGAGGAAAATACGGATTCTGGAAGTTTAATGAACGGTGAAGGTTTTGTATAATAATAAAATAAAACACACACATAATAGGCGTGCGTTGACACTTGCCTTATTTCCTTACTGTTTACTATTACACCACTATTCGGTTTTTCCGATTTCGGTATACGATTTATTGACAATTTTATTATAGTAATTTTCTTCTGATTTGGGACTGACTATTAGACGCACATAATGCATAATGAACCAATTTGTGTCTATATGGATGAAATTCAACTTTAATCAGCTGTCTGAAACGTTTCCTTTTCAAGGCCGACAATATTGAATTAAACAATCTTGAATAAAGGCCTTCCATGATGCCGACAAGACTTATACATCAGACATTCTTTTTGATCACCTAAAGATCCATGCTTAATTAAATCAGGAGTAGATAATAGGGAGGAGTGTGACATCAATAAACAAGGGAAATTCGTCATTTACTAGCCTTATAATACCTACGATTTACTACACGTAACTCATCCAACTTAAGCTCAAATCGGACACAGTACATTCGCCAATCATCGTGCGAAATCGTTTCCTCGTACGACACGATTCTCCATTCTCTGGCCATCAATCCAACGCCATTGGGCGCCTATAATTCAGACAAAAGGCAGCAACACTGCCGCGCAGTCGCTGTGTTTGCTCTCTCGGATAGCTGAATGTGGCGTTGTGGCTCGCCAGGGGAGATTGGAGATCGACGCAACACTCGACGAGCTAATCATGCGGTTGGCGTGCGTGCGTGAAGGCATGCCAGCTATGTACAAAGGTGGCTTGTGTAGCTGTGTACCAGGTCAAAGGTTATCTCGCGAGTGGTTGATGCCTAATCTCCCACGGCAGCCACATGCCTCGCCTCAGTTAGCAATAGCGCGTTAGGTAGCTGCCTTTTGTTTGAATTATAGGCGCGCAATGGCGTTGGATTGATGGCCAGAGAATGGAGAATCGTGTCGTACGAGGAAACGATTTCGCACGATGATTGGCGAATGTACTGTGTCCGATTTGAGCTCAAGTTGGATGAGTTACGTGTAGTAAATCGTAGGTATTATAAGGCTAGTAAATGACGAATTTCCCTTGTTTATTGATGTCACACTCCTCCCTATTATCTACTCCTGATTAAATGCATACGATATCGCTCTTTTTCATCCAGATGATCATGATATACGATACTAATACGTGGTAACACATTTTTACGAGGGTGGTGATGGAGATGTTTTATATATGCATGCATGGTCAGAGGAAGGAATGACATTGGAACAGTTAGGCTCACATGAGGAGAATGACATGGATGTGGTATCGCATCATAGTTGACAGCACGCATAAACAGGGAGACGCGGGCTGGCAGGCGGTACGCGTCCGCTGCTGCTGCTGAGGTATGAAGAGCACGGTAGCAAGCGACCGATTGTTCATTTCACAGGCGCGGCAATAATTATCGGCATGATTATAATTAGCAATTAATTTAATAATGAGATAACAGCGACAACGATGCGTTGCCCGCGCGCAGGGTATGTTAATAGTAAAAATGTAGGTTAATAGCAATAATCACAGAGACTTAATCGATAATAATTGTTTTCTAACATAGAGACAAGGTGCTATTATTAAGAGCATGCACACACCTCTAGGCGACTACGGGCAGGCTCTCCGACGTTTCGATTACAAAATGTTAATAAATAAATACGAATTGTATTTATTCCAAAAGTCTTATTTTGAAACTATGGTAACTGAGCTAACATCTCCTCTACGGTGATTTAGACTAGCCCAATGAAAACATATTACGTTTTACAAGTAATTATATAGGCATCTAGGAAAAGAGGAGTGGAGTACGGGAAGAACGTACGTAGCAGACTAGTCCAATAGCCCTCCCAACACACACACATACACACACGCACGCACGCACGCACGCACGCACTAACACACGCACACACACACACACACACACACACACACATACACACACACAC
>NW_014578429.1:74554-78910 GCF_000485595.1 Priapulus caudatus
GTGTGTGTGTGTGTGTGTGTGTGTGTGTGTGTGTGTGTGTGTGTGTGTGTGCGCGCGTGTGTGCCTGCGTGTGTGTGTACGTGTCTATGTGTGTGTGCGTGTGCCTTCAGAACACCAGTAGACAGACAACACACGTTTCTTTTACCTCATGACATTCTTGAAACCATCGGGAGCATATTATTTTTGAATTAGCTACCGTATTTCTCCAAGTGGTGAGTGTTGCTTGATCCAGTAGCATTCACGTAACGATATAAACGCGTTGATCATGAGCACGCACTTACCGTTGGCGCTAGCATGGACGTTTCTTTGTATAAAAAGGCATACATGTATAAAAAGGCAATCTTCGTGGCATTATATCTTCATGGCTGAGCCTGGCATATCGCGACCGCAGATGCAGAGATGCAAACAGGCGGAAACGCCCCGGGAAACGCCCACCTTTAAATGCAGGCAATGCCGTTTGCTGAGTTTAATTCATCCGCAGCACAATTACAGATGTGGCGCTACATCAGGAGTTAATGAAGAGAAAATGTTTGTCTTCATTAACTCCTGATATATATACACGCCTGTAGATAACAAATGTATTACCGTGGCACGTGCCGGCGAGAACTGACAGCGATTTGCACCACAGGCGCTTGGAACGTTTTAATAACAAAATGATGGTAAATAAACACGAAATGTATTTACCACCAAAGTCACTACTTTCTTTCACCTATTATTAGTAATAACATTCTGTAAATGCCGTTCAAATGCTCCTCTCCAACGCATAATTAAGTTCACCGCACGAATGCCGCTGTGCACAAACAGCAATATTATAGTGTTGTTCGTTTTTTGTGCAGTTGCGAGTTTTGTTCGTTTTTTTGTGCAGTTGCGAGTTTTGTTTGGTGTTGTGCTCTATGTTTTTTTTTGCACAGCGGCGTGCATGCGGTCTACTTGTGTGTTGCAGAGGAGCATTTGAACGGAATTTACAGGAAGTTATTACTAATAATAGGCGAAAAGAAAGTAGTGACTTTGGTAGTAAATACATTTTGTGTTTATTTACCATCATTTTATGATTGCAACGTTCGAAGTGCCTGTGATTTGCAGCACCGTGATCGCTGCGCGAGCCTTAGTTCTGCCTTCACCAAACACCGCATACGGTATTTATGTCACTAACGCATCGCATCCCTGCTAGCGAACAATGCAGCACGCGTGAGTTGGGTGTTGTGTCCGGCAGGACTGCTTTCTATCCATGATCGTTTAATAACCTGCAGACAGCGAGTGCGCTCCTCATGCACGCTGATGCTTTTTTTTTTTTTAGCGCGGACGCTGCTAATTACG
Source organism: Priapulus caudatus (assembly GCF_000485595.1). Lineage (NCBI taxonomy): Eukaryota > Metazoa > Priapulida > Priapulimorpha > Priapulimorphida > Priapulidae > Priapulus > Priapulus caudatus. The sequence goes on from NW_014578429.1 coordinate 75,872, forward strand.
GCCATTATGCTAGCCGGAGCAGCTCGCATACGCATACATGCACGCATGCACACGCAGAGCCGCGGCCCTCAAGGTGGTGAACAACAGTAGAGGGCGCCCATAGGCAGCAGGCCTGAATAAGCATCGAACAGAAATTAATTAAAAATACTCACTGTATACATAAATAAATAATACTGTTATACTGCGCTTATAGTCTACTAGCCAGCCTAGTGAACCTAGAAATGTCGAGTACTATAAGGTTTTATGTTGGAAATGCAATATACAGGTCATAAGGACTCACAAACTGCCGGATGCTAATTTGCATATGTGTAGCATTTTGCATAATCGGCCTAATTAGCGTATTAATTAGGTCAAATCACTAAATCAAGAATATCTTCCTTAGTAATCCACATAGAGACTTCTTTCGTGTGTCTAGACCCATGTTTTCGACACTAAGCAATTGATCTGGCATGGATTCAAACCTCTACCATATCCTTCCGACTGCCAGAAATCCAATATGGCTGCCATGAATAATGAGGTCAACCGTAAAATCACCATAACTGACCAACTGTTGGAAGATACAGACTTTGTTTTGATGTTTAGACCCATGTTCTTAACACCAAGGATTCCATCGTCTATAGAACTTCTATATTTAACAGTAAGTTATTATTATATATGAAAATGTTAAATATTATGATGCAGCTAGATCATGGAATACATAGATGAACAACCAACACCATCAAACTACTTACTATTCGCCTTCTTCTTCATGGTTGTGATCATTCTCTCCAGTCTCTAGATCCTCTTCTCCTTCCTTCTGCTCTTTATATCCTTCTTCAGCATCATCTCGTTGTGTCAGTGAGTTACAACACTCATTTCCTCTTCCACACACATAGTAGCTGGTACATGACAATCCATTTGCTGCACAACCACACTTCCTGCTGCAGGCATTTCCCTCTGCTCGGCAGCTGCAGCTAATGACGTCCATGAGGTTTTTTGGTGCGGTAGGTTCTCTTGACAGCACTGGTACCATTTCATCGTTTACAGTAACTTCCCATCTATAGTTAGTGATTTGGACAGCAGGAGGGCCAGCCTTGTCTGCAGCCTTCCATAGCATCATTTGGAGATGTGCTCTCCGGATAGGGAGTCTCAGGTTGATGTCTGTTGGTGGAAGGGACTTCACGGATGGAGGATTCTTTTGCTTGCGATAAATCTCGTACTTGGAAGCATTCATTGACGTGCCTTTCTTCTGGCCATATAAATGTAGAAAGAAGGTTTTGCCAGTTGCCATCAGGTCACTGCTGTAATGTTCTTATTGTTTGTTGATCGATGATATCAAACCATAATTGAACTCCGAATATTATAACACCTCGTTTTTCTGTACAATCATTCCCGCTGCTCCCTTATTTCTCATTACCGGATGTCCGCTCGCGCATGCGTCACATTGCACACATAGAGTCAGCATCGATACAAAACGTAAACACTAGGGCTGGACATCACAGTCCTCCCCAACTTAAACGGAATGTCTAGGCCATGACGAAGTCCTTAAATCTCTCCGGAAGCCGACGCTCTCGCTGCGGTCTGCCTTGCACCTCAGGTAGCCTTGGAGCGTGCTGGACCACAGTGTCCGGCGGCGGATCGTCTGGTCCGGGGTATTGGTGCAGTCCCAGCTCATCCTCCTCCTCATCAGACGACGTCGGGACGTTTTCTGGACGTGTGGGGGAGTGTTTGAATCGGGACGAGTTTCTGGTTACTGTCTTTCCAAGACATTCTGCTGTCACCATCGATCCGTTTCTCTTCGTCACAACGAGGGGTTTCGGACAAAACGGGGGGTCAGACTTCCTCATTCCCTCTCTCTTCATGAGCACCGGTTCACCAATTTTTATACCAGACTCTCTGACGTATGCCTTTCTATCCGCATACACCTTTCTCCTTGCTTTGGACTCGCTGTCCTTCTGGCGAACGTCGTGCTGCGGTTGCTCGTACGCGATCCGGGGTAGGGTTGTTTTGATGGCCCTCCCGAACATCAGCGTAGCTGGAGGTATGCCAGTGCTGCTGTGAGGGGTTGCTCGATAGTTGAGCAGGAAGCTGTGCAGCTCCTGGTTCCAGCTTTTCCCTTCCGCTATGGCAGCCTTAATGGACTTCTTTACTGTCCTCATAAAGCGTTCTGCCTCGGCATTTGCGAGCGGCCACAGCGGAGTAATCTTACGATGCTTGAACCCTTTGTGCCGTGCGTAGTCAGAGAATGCGCTGCTGTTGAAGGGGGGTCCGTTGTCCGACTTGACCACATCGGGTACACCGAATTCTCCAATGATCTTGTCAAGGACAGGGATGACAGCACTTGCTGTGAGAGAGGACACTGGTTCCACGACGACGTAGCGTGAGAAGTCGTCGGAGATTACCATAAAGTGCGTACCCATGCCAGGTACCTGTCCAAAATCAGTGCTGATCTCTGACCATGGACGTTCAGGCAGTGCTGACATTTTTAGGGGTTCCCGTGTTTGGGTGGGCGTCGCTACCTGGCACGCCATGCAACTACGAATCATTTCCTCTACTCGATGGTCTATCCCGCTGAACCACACTTTCTCACGTATGAGCGCCTTCGTCTTGACCATGCCTTGATGACCAACGTGTGCCAGCTCGACAGCGCGTTGTTGCAGTTCATGTGGTACAACAATCCGTGTGCCACGTAGAATCAAGTTGCCGGATTCGGTCACGGACAGTTCCCCTCGAACTTTGTGAATTCGATCGAATGATGCCGTGTTAACACCGGGTCGTTGTCTCGCGATCTCCCATTTGCCAAAACGGATGGCGTGAATGACAGCTTGCAGGGTCGCATCGCGTTCGGTGCAGTTGTGGAGTTCAGTCAGGGTCATTGCTTTGGGTGCAGAAGTAGCAGCGATGTGGTTGATGTACTCCTCCATAACCCTCTCCTCTCTCCTAGAGCACTCAGTGACGCTAGGTGCGTGTCTTGACAGGTAATCTGCTGGATTGTCCTTTCCGCTTCGATACTTCAGCTCGATCTCGTACGGCTGGAGTCTGAGTGTCCACCGTTCGATA
>NW_014578430.1:0-3223 GCF_000485595.1 Priapulus caudatus
CCCGTGGTTTTCTGGAAACACGCGTGGAACCGGGATGCTAGCAGGTTTGTCGAAAGGAAAGAAGGTCAGCCAGCTGTATATAGTCGTTTGACTGACCACTTCACAAGGCAAATATTAGGTTTGATTTAGAAAACAGCCCGCGTGACATCGATGTTAACCCGCGGCCCGGGGCGTAGCAGGCGCGAGATTGTATCGATCGTCATCATCGTTGTTTTTTTTTTTCTCATCTCCGTCCTTATCATCGTGACTACCACGAACTATGGCGCCTATCAACCGCGATCTGAAACCGCGATAGGGAATTAATGGTATAAACGATCAAATGAATACTCGTGCTGCGCAGGTTTCGTGTGATGGGAGCGCTGGACAGGTCTACTGCGCCGCATCCTTGAAAATGTTCTGGGTTCCGCGTGCTATTTTGACAGAAGCTCCTACCCCTTCTCACCGCGCGCGTATAACCGTTAGCGACTTTCTTGTACAGCTAGTAGCCGGTATATCGATTCTTACCTCGTTTTGCTTTTCTAAATTACTATTTACATTATATAGGTTTTGAAATTTAACGTTCGGTAGCAGAAACAACGTGATGCTATTGGACTACCCGTATATATTGATTTCATTATATATGTAATATCAACGTTCTTTCCGACGTCCGGTTACAAAATATGAGATGAAGACATAATTGCCTGAGCTGTGTGTAGTGCCTGCCGACTGTCGGCGTATCCTCACTCTATTTAGCACCTTTATTATTTTAGGAAGCCCACCGGCCGCAATCCCGCAGACCTTTTTTTTAAGCACAATAATGGCAAATAGGCTCCGCTCCAGCGTGGGTTAGAAGGAATGCTTCCGTCGGGTGTGGTGCGTGCGGCGTGTGTGGCGTGGGGTTGTGGGCGGTGTGTGCGTGGTCGCGCGGTCGTGTGCGCTGTGTGACACAGCAGAAATAGAGGCAGGATAGTGCCTGGCACGCTGTCACGGACGTAGAACACGACCTAGGCTATGATTAGACCTACGTCCGTTTCACGCGTGTACGCGCAACATAGAGCTCCGGGATATTGGCTTACGGAGTGTGTTGTTGTGATGGTGAAGTGTGTGTGGGTAGTGTGTGGGTGGCTCGCGAGCGCGTTCGTGGCGCGATGTTCGTGTGGTGAGTTGTGTTTGTAGGGCGGGAGGTCTCGTACTGTATAGGTTATACCTTATATATCATTGTTTATTCTGGGGTATAGTACTGTATCATTATAATATACCGTACAACCACTCACTGGAGGCCATTGGTGGGGGCGCAGGAATTTCAAGGCAGCGCCTAAAGGGGGGTAACGCAGGATGGGATAAAGATACACCACAACAAGGACTTGAATTCGGGGTTACGGAAGCTTACTTCAATAATAATGATCACCGTTCAATGAGTCGAGTTTTAAACTCCGATTAATTGACTATTAAATAAACAGCGGCACTCATGTCATCAAATCATATCATTTACATATTGCATTCAATCCGTCGTTCCGCCTCGAGCGCAGCTCTGCTCAGCAGACATGAGCTGGCCGATCACAGTAACGCAGCGGCTAACTTATCGCACGGCGCTCCCGCAACCTGCTCCTGACAGCCATTACGAATGAGAGATAGAGAAAAATATACGAGAGAAAAACGAGTGAAAATGTGGTACGGGAACAAGTCTTACACCTCTACTTCCATCTTCCATACGAAGCCCGCTCACCGTCTAATTTTCACCAGCCCCCCCAATAATAAGCTTCCCAATAAGCTACCTAATAAGCTAACTCCCGAATTAAGCTCCCCAATTCAGCCGTCTTCGTTTCAGGAATACCCGACGTTTCCATAAAGGACTCGAATGGACCGAATTTCCCGCACTCCGGGGTGAGGGCGGTAATGCGAGGATAGAGCGTATGTTGCTCTGCGCCCTGAGTATCCTAATGTGTTATCCCAGCCTTTCCGTCTCCTGTTACCTTCCCCTTGCATTCCCGTGACGTCACGTCGTCCCATTCTAGACGCAGCTCATCCCCTTATGCAGTTAACGTTGGTCTAGTGTTTCGTACATAAAAGCTGGAGGCTTTTACGTGTGATGCACCATTAACCCACAGGCCTTTTGCTAGACGAAATTTGTTTCCTCAAAAAATATAATGCTTAACAGAGAAACGAAATCTATTTACGTACCAAACGTTCTTAATGTTATCTCTAACTACTCTTTTACCTAAAAGTATTTTATTTCGTACTCAATTTCCTGGACAATTGCCGTCAAAGTCCACTTTGGCTGCGCACGCTAGCTGCCTGCACACAGCACACCATTTATATGTCGCATGAATACTAAGAGTTGGAAGGAGAGTTAGTGCGAGGCAACATTCAAGAGACTTTGGTAGTAAAATAGATTCGTATTTATTTAGCATGTACATTATATATAATTGAACGCGTCAAGCTGCGCATGTGTTTGAAAAACTCATGTGTTGCTCGATGGATATAAATGTCTAACGCTGTAGTAGTGTTAGTTGTTTACATGTTTGTTAACACAATGTTCCGATACTTTTTAACGGTGTTTGTTGTTTTCGTGTTCGTATCACAGTGTTGCGATACTTTTTAACGGTGTTTGTGTTTTTTTCGACGCCGACTTTGGTGATAGTAATCGAAAGGTAAAAAGTATTTAAAAAATAGGCTTTTGATCGACAGTGTTCGTTTGCCGATTTTCGCAGGTCAAAATCGAAATGAAAGTGAAAAATTGACTTAAATTTCCTTAATCATTTTTGTAGTCAGTTTTTGTCCATGTGTGGATGTGGTACAATGTAAAACACAATGTACAATGTAAAACACAATGTACAATGTAAAACACAATGTACAATGTAAAATACAATGTACAATGAATACAATGAATACAATGAATACAATGAATACAATGAATACAATGAATACAATGAATGCAATAATGAAATGAGACAATGTAATTATAATATGTGATAATTTATAATACATGTATGTGAATTCAGACGTGTTGCTGCGTAGTTGCGTGCATCTGCGCCCTATCAGCATATCATCTCATCCGAAAAGCGCATTTCATTTTTTTCCTTGGCAGGTGAATCATGTTTTATTCACCTGCAACAATGAAGAACAAGTTGCCCCCCCCCCCGAGTCCGTTTCATTCTTACTTCATTTTTGCATGCGTTTCAGGAAATCGCATGCGAGTAATGAAAAGACTTCTGTGTAGAGAGAGAGAGAGAGAGAGAGAGAG
>NW_014578430.1:3719-6133 GCF_000485595.1 Priapulus caudatus
AGAGAGAGAGAGAGAGAGAGAGAGAGAGCGAGAGAGAGAGAAAGAGAGAGAGAAAGAGAAAGAAAGATGGCGAGAGTGAGTGAGAGAAAGATAGCAAAAGAAGGAGAGTGAAAGTTAGAAAAAAATAACGTGCGCAATGGAGAGATAGATGAAGCGAGAGAGGTGTGAGTGAGAGAGCGCGCGCGCGAGAAAGGGGGTGAGAGTGGGCGAAAGAGAAAGGAAGGCGAGGGCGAGCGAAAGATGGATAAGCGAGAGAGCGCACGCACGCGAGAGCGAGAGAGGGTGAGAGCGAAAGAGATAGTTAAAGAGAGAAAGACAAAGAGACAGAGGGCGAGAGTGAGTGAGAGAGAGAAAGAGAGACAGACAGACAGACAGAGAGAGAGAGAGAGTCCGTGTTGTCTACAGTGGATACTGAATGCGCGTGTGATGTGTAGTACATGCAAAGAAGCCGCTTGGTCACATGACGTTCTCACGTGACCGCTGAAGCTGTGAATTTGTGTGTTAACGCTGGCGTAGCATTTCTCGAGCAGCCATTATCTGACAATGTTGTCTGTAATTTTATATTCACGGTTATTTCTGTTGCGCGCATACACGGAATTTGTGGGACAAATGATTTTGTAAGTATTAGTAGTATATATATAGTAGTAGTAGTATGTAAAAGTTGTATCTACATTTTCCATTCCATTACATTAGTTTGTATTAGTATTAGGTTGGAACAGCACAATCCTGAAGTAGTAATATATTATACTAGCTATTACCCGTCCTCCAGACGGGTTTGAGTGGGGTCTGATTTGAGGATGGCGGTTTAACCATTTATCTGTCACTTTTAGTTGAGGATGTATTTACAGTAAACGAAAAAGTCATATATCAATATTTGTTGAAAAAAATTGTATCTAAATATATATAAAATCAGAAATTTTACCTTAAAATTACCTAACTTTTTTTCAAAAAAAGGGAAATGGGGTGACTTCATAGTACAATTTCACTTATTTAGATATTATTTTTGAAAATATCATTCTGGGTAGAAGCATCATTAATAAGTCAAATTCTTAAAAAAAAGCAAAAATTGAAAATGCATTGAGTAGTTTTGAAGATATATTTTCTTGAAAGTCAGTGGACGGCGGCGGGCAGGGTTACACCTCCCGTTGTCAAATATTTGATTGTGTTTTTCACGCGAAGCTCCGAAGTGATGCTCTTGTGTTACTCGACTTCTCCCGATCGCTGACCACTGCTCTTGTGTTTTGCAGCTTTGCATTCTCATAGGCGGTGCTCGCGCGGAGTCGGACGGGGAAGGAGCGAACGACTGTTCTTTTGTTACTCAACCGCGCCCGCTAGCTGACGGCTGCTCTTGTGTTTATCGGCGCTGACGGATGCTCTTGTATTGTTGTTTCAGCGGTGCTTTCTCGGAGGTGGTGCTCGCGCAAAGTCGGACCACGGGAAAGGAGCCGCAGCACGTCGCAATAAAATGCATCAACAAAAAGGCACTGAAGGGCAAAGAGGACTCCCTGGAGAACGAGATAGCCATACTGCGGAGGTGAGTGCAGAGGTCATGGGTTCAAAGGTCATGTCAGGGGGTCAGGTCAGGGTTCAAAGATTGAGTCAAAGCTCATTGGGTTGGGGATAAGGTTGTTGGGTTTGGGTAAAGGTTGTTGGGTTAGGGTAAAAGTTGTGCTGAAGGGCAAAGAAGACTCTAGAGAACGAGATAGCCATACTGCTGAGGTGAGTTCAGAGGTCGGATGTTCAAAGGTCAGGTCAAAGGTCAATGGAAAGGTAGTGTCAAAGGCTGGTTAAAAGCTCGGTTCAAGGTCAAAGGTTGGTTAAAAGGTCGGTTCAAAGTCAAATGTTGGTTAAAAGGTCGGATCAAAGGTTGTTGTGTTGGGGTAAACAGGGGTAGAAATGAACTTTTAAACGAGGGAGTCCAACGGACTCCCTGCCCTCAAAAAGAGGGAGTTCGCAGCAAAATGAGGGCGTCTGCAGTCTGAAGTTAAAAACTAAAGATACCTATTAGTATTAACAACAATGCATGTGCTTATTTTGAAGATTTAATATTAAAATTTAACTATCAAGAAATCTTGGGCACAATACAGAATCTGTTTCTTCCGCATTCTTAATTAAAAGAAATACAACGAAAATGCTACGTACAAACAGAAACAAAACAAGTATAGCAGAATTTTCAGGGAGTCCGGCAGTAAATCAGGGAGTATTTGACTCCGGACTCTCGTTAATTTCGCACCCTGGGTAAACAGCGTGGTGAAGGCGGGCAAGAAGGACTCGCTGGAGATCCGAGATGTCCTATCAGACATCCTAGATCAGATGATGAGCTATCCATCCTGTTGAGACACTCGCGAGGACACATGCAGAGTGGCATATAGCTGGCAGCGTGCGTGCGCGCGTGCGTGCGTGCGTACGTGCGT
>NW_014578430.1:8814-22103 GCF_000485595.1 Priapulus caudatus
TACGCCCCTGCCGGGGCCGTAGGCTACTACGGCGCCTACGTAGGCCTGTTGGGCGTATAAGTTCGGCAGTTCCCGGAGAGCCTCGGAAGTTGGAAGGGGCGCAATTTTAGCCCTTGCCCCGGGCGCTGTTTTTCCTAGATACGCCTCTGGTGTCATCAGACGCGGAGATCGACGGCGACCCACTCGCGGCGACCCCACGCAGCGTCCCGTCGTCCGTCTGCCCGTCAGGCACCCGACGACCGAGACGACGCAGATACGCGGGAGTCCGCCGGAGAAACGGCGGGAAAGAGAACGTCGAGTCGGAGCAAAGGGAAAGTCGGGCAGGGAGTATCGGATCAAGTAACGCCCCTTCATCGGACGGAGGCACCACCACTGCCTCTCGGAAGGCAGGAGAAGTTCGATGGGAATGGCCGGCAGTTTTACGTCGACAACATAAACAGGAGAACGCAGTGGGAGCGGCCGACATTAGTACCGTAAGTGCATGTTTCCTTACACTCGGAACGTGTGCTGCAGGTTCGGTGGAGGTGACCATGCAGCTTTTGTTTTGACTTGTGCAGGGCCACTGCTGTCCATTGCCACCGTCGCAAAATTCGATAGTTGAACGACAGTGTCAAATTTACTATACTGGTAGATAAATGTAATTGCAAGAGGATTTAACTGCGTAAGGATTCTTTAACTGCATATTGATTAACCGCATGTTGAATGATGAATTTTAGTCAAATTGCAATTGCACCGACAAAATTCCGTAACCGGTAGTGCTTCGGTTTAAGTCACAAGTATGCACGTTATAGATACAGACAAGCAACATTGCTTTAAAACATGAGTAACTTGAAAACACCCAGAGGCTGCCATGTTTCGTGCGAATTCATCTAATCACCGTGTCGCTGTAGGTCACATGCGCCTGCCTCGGCACAGCGAGAAGAGCAGACAGCTGCTATGCTGTTTCAGCAGCAACGGCACATCAGTCAGGATGACTCGATGGAGCATGCTGAGCTTAACATCACACCACGTGCAGGCGATGCACAGGTGAGTGCAGCATCTAGCATCGACTTCTACGTCGTGTGTGTGCGTGTGCACGTATACGTGCGTACATGTGTGCGTGTGCACGTACACGTGCGCGCGTGCGTGCGTGTGCAAGTACACGTGCGTGCGTGCGTGCGTGCGTGTGAACGTACACGTGCGTGCCTGCGTGCGTGTGAACGTATACGTGCGTGCGTGTGTGTGCAGGTACACGTGAGTGCGTGCGAGCGTGCGTATGCACATATAAGTGCGTGCGTGCGTGCGCACGTACACCTGCGTGCATGCGTGCGTGTGCATGTACACGTGTGTGCACGCACGCGTGCGTGCGTGCGTGCGTGTGTGCGTTTGGATGTACACGTGCGTGCGTGGTGTACCTGCAAATGTTTTCTACCATCGAGGTTAAAATTCACTTTTTTATTTGATTGGACGCCATATTTCGCCAATCATAAATCCAATAAATTTTCACGTTTCGTAAACATTGCTCTAGGGACAGTAGCCTCTAGGATTTTATCGGAGGTGATGATCTTGTGTTTTTCGGGGCCGCCCGATCTCGGACGCCTGCTCTTGTGTTTTTCAGCAGGTCCCCCACCAAGGTGATGCTCTTGCATTACTCAACTTCTCCCGATCGCTGACCGCTGCTCTTGTGTTTTGCAGCTTTGCATTCTCGAGTGTGGTGCTCGCTCAGCGTCGGACGGGAAAGGAGCGAACGACTGTTCTTTTGTTACTCAACCGCGCCCGCTAGCTGACGGCTGCTCTTGTGTTTATTGGCGCTGACGAATGCTCTCGTGTTGTTGTTTCAGCGGTGCTTTTTCGGAGGAGGTGCTCGCGCAGAGTCGGACGGGGAAGGAGCCGCAACACGTCACCATAAAATGCATCAACAAAAAGGCCCTGAAAGGCAGAGGACTCCCTGGAGAACGAGATAGCCATACTGCGGAGGAGTGCAGAGGTCATGGGTTCAAAGGTCAGGTCAGGGGGGGTCAGGTCAGGGTTCAAAGATTGAATAAAACCTCATTGGGTTGGGGATAAGGTTGTTGGGTTGGGGAAAAGGTTGTTGGGTTAGGGTAAAGGTCGTGCTGAAGGGCAAAGAAGACTCTAGAGAACGAGATAGCCATACTGCGGAGGTGAGTTCAGAGATCGGATGTTCAAAAGGTCAGGTTAAAGGTCGGGAAAAAGGTAGTGTAAAAGGTTGGTTAAAAGCTCGGTTCAAAGTCAAAGGTTGGTTAAAAGGTCGGATTAAAGGTTGTTGTGTTGGGGCAATTACAGTGGTAGAAATTAACTTTTAAACAAGGGAGTCCAACGGACTCCCTGCCCTCAAAAAGAGGGAGTCCGCAGCAAAATGAGGGAGTCTGCAGTCTGAAGTTCAAAACTAAAGATACCTATTAGTATTAACAATAATGCATGTGCTTATTTTGAAGATTTAATATTAAAATTTAACTAACAAGAAATCTTGGGCACAATACAGAATGTGTTTCTTCCGCATTATTAATTAAATTAACTACAACGAAAATGCTACGTACAAACAGAATCAAAACAAGTATAGCAGAAGTTTCAGGGAGTCACACGGACTCCTGCATATGTCAAATCAGGGAGTCCGACAGTAAATCGGGAAGTATTTGACTCTGGACTCCCGTTAATTTCGCACCCTGTGTAAACATCGTGGTGAATGGGGGGCAAGAAGGACTCGCTGGAGATCCGAGATGTGTGATCCTAGATCAGGTAATGAGTTATCCATCCTGTTGAGACACTCACGAAGACACATGCAGAGTGACATAGCTGGCAGCGTGCGTGCGTGCGTGCGTGCGTGCGTGCTCACTCGGCCTGAACGAAATATCATTAGCAGGCACATCACTTAGGCAAGTAGGACAATGCTTAAAGTTCTAATTACAGAATGGTTGTTACTGTTAGGTGTATGAATCAGCTGCTTACAGTGCATAATTTGCATAATTCTGGCATCTTATTCATGAGCGAATTCTGTGGCAAAACCTGCATGTTGCAGTATCCCTGGTTTTAGTCTATTATTTTCAACTAACGGACAGATGAGATTGCTGTGGCTCTAACAGTATTTGATTTTGAAAGAAAATCTTATGAATCACCTAACATCAGTTGGGTTCAGTTCAGTTAGTTAGCCAATGTTCAAGTGGCAAGCGTGTGGGCAGAAAAGTGTGAAGTTGTTAACACTATATTGTCAGCAAGTTGACTCTATTGACTCTCCAGTGACTAATCTTTTGATTTTGATAACACTTGTAGCAGAAATGAAATTAGGAAACGTTCCGGTTCCGGCCGACTGTTTCTGAAGGGATCCGGCCGGATCCAAGTTCCGGTGCATCCCTAGTCACTAGCAGTGTATTAGGTACAGTAAAGTTTGTTATGCGCATATTTCGCTCAGAGTAGCGTTTAAACGCCCACATCGTTACGTGAATGTGGCGGTAAACTCTTAAAAATTAACAGAGGTCTTCTTGAGGGCGTTGTCTAATAATTTCTAGCAAGAAATCTGTCTTTTGTTGTCAGAAAGGCGGGATAAAACGTCTTTTAACTGAGGATACTCACTTTGTTTTGACTGTTTCTCACGATTTCAACGCTCGCGTATTTCACGCGATTTCACTTACAATCCGTCTGCTACGGCCCTCACATTTCTCTTCGTATTTCCGCGCGTCATTTACGCACTTATATTACGCGCTGAGCAGGCAGGGATAGTAACTGTTAGGCCTGGTGGACAATACAAATTCATTTGTTGAAATACTCCTGTCTGTATCCAGATATACTTTATACGAAATAATGACCTGTAAAAATGCGGTTTAGTATCACGCTGCTCGATTTTCATGCATCTGCTGAGTCGGTATAGGACCTACTCTCTTTCCTGATCGATACTAGTTGGTTGTATATCATTCTCCTCTTTAATGGTGGACGATACCGATAAAACCCACTTGTGACCTACGCCGCTGCTAATGCTAGGTTGGGTAGATTTTGGGTACTGGGGCTGAGGCTTATTTAAAGGCAGATTTGTAACAGTAAACCAATTAAAACTGCTTGGTGTCAACAGCCGTAGTCACGTCATAGGAAATGGTAGCTATTCGCCAGCAGTCAATTTAGCAGGTTCTTATTGAAGATGCGTGGCCGAAGATGAAGCAAGTTACGGAGGAAGAAGTTGAGATATAAGAAGTTGAAGGCGGCGCTAGTCGAGTACGATATACGAAGCTACCCCCTCTGCGGTTTTAGTTAGTTTTAGATTGTATTTTTCGGTAGATTGGACGCAATGTTGAAAAATGGTACCTGCATAATAATACACTGTTGTTGTGTACCCAACGTACAGTTATGGTACGTTTCCGTGTGTGAAGTGTAGCCCGATGATTGCAGGGTGCCTAAAGGTACACGTGGAAAACAAGCTAGGAAGTTCATGAGAAACAAGACATAGCCTGGCGTTCGTGGATCGCATGCTCGAGAGATTGTAATATCGTACATTGAGTGCTCACTTCTGTCTATCATGTGCCTTATATTGTGATGAAAATGGCCAGAGGCCCACTGTTAGAAACATAATTACGGTAATGTTAATAGTTTAAGACTAATGTTGTGACTAATTATATTCATTAATATATATCGAGACTTGTTATTATTAAAACTAGTGTACTAATTACTAGGCTTATTTATATATTACACATTTATACATTAAAAATTAGAACCAAAAAAATTAGTAAATTTAGTTATCCACATTTTTCTATGCTGGTTACTGTAACGTTATAAGGACAGACGAGAATTGCCTCAGCTATGCAAACCTAATTAAGTACAAATGCACGTTTTTATTTTATTGGACGCCATATTTCGCCAATCATAAATCCAATAAATCTTCACGTTTCGTAAACGTTGCTCTTGAGCTTACATGTTTCATTAATTTGAAAATCATTCCACTTATTATATTAAGTACTTAATCAATTGATGTCATATGTTTCCTCATAGTTAATTATATGAAAAATCTTTGCCTTGATGTAGTGTGAGAATTTCCCTGGTAGAGGAATGCCGCAGAAGAGGAGAGGCAGAAGCGGAGGAGGCAGAGGGAGCATGATGCACACCGATTCGCGTCGGGGGACTTCTGAGACGAACCATCGTAACTTAGTGTTTGATACTGATATTCCACGTGTTTTTAGAAAAATTTGTTGTATTTTATACTAATCGTTTATTGTAAGTTCAATCCCATACATGTATGAGAATGTGGTCTCGCGTTTTATGTGTACGACTGCGGCCCGTTGTCAGAAATTCTCATTTCATGCTCATTCAACTAGAACAACTAGCACTAGAACTAGAACACCTAGCTATAGAACTAGAATAACTAGCTCTAGAACTAAAAAAACTAGCTATAGAACTAGAACAAGTAGCTCTGGAACCAGAACAAGTAGCAGTAGAACTAGAACAAGTAGACTAGAACTAGAACAACTAGCTATGGTACTAGAACAAGTAGCTCTGGAACTAGAACAAGTAGCTATAGAACTAGAACAACTAGCTCTGGAACTATAACAAGTAGCACTAGAACTAGAACAACTAGCTCTATAACTAGAGCAAGTAGCACCCTGATTGTAATCCCATGCATGTGCGTTCACGATTGAAATGCTTTCAAATAAATATACTCCAAATAAAACGCCCGAGATTCCTCTTTATATATGGTGTTAATTATTCAAAGGCTATCAACAATCCTTTACTGAAAAATCATCAAAGAAATTGTAACATACACTGTTAAGAAGTTTGCAGTAGATCATTGGTAGTTTGGGTTGTTGAGGACTCGTTGTTGTTGTCTGGCGATGTTGTCAACACTGACCTTGACCAAGACCTCGTCCAATGCCATAGCCTTGAGCTCAAGGTAATGGCCTTGACCTACTTTCTCATTTTTAAACGTTTTTAACAGTAGGTCATACCTTGAAACTCAAGGCCATTGGCCTTGACGCACTTTTTGGAAGTTGTAAAGTTTTGCCCATTAGTAGGCCAGCCATAGCCTGAGCCCTCAAGGCCATGGCCATTCACCACTTTCAAATATATGTGTCTATATCAGGTGAGGATCCCTTGCCAAGGGCGTTATGAAAATATTTGAATCTGGTAATGCCTGGATTGGAACACAGGAATTATTGAATACAAAGCCCGTCATACGCTTGGACAGACCCCAAATCTTACCATTCCTTACATGATACGCCTCAGATGTATGTGTTTAGATTTAGCTTCGTTGCAGTTAACAGCCAGCTTGAATATTTTACTACTTGCGTAATTGACAAGATTTGACCCGGCTACTGATCTAGAGCCAACACCGCTTACCACACACCCAAACTTCCAATTCTTGTTATTGTTCAGATCGTATGTGTGTTTGTTTTTCGTTTTTAACAAAAAGAAGAAAAAACTAAACACTGCTTTTGCCCAACATCGGATAAATTACTTATTTTGCTGTTTTTACCACCTGCTTGAAAGTATGTATTTTTTACGGATACATTGCGTTTCAGGGCGGGCCATTTTGTTCTCTTTAGATTATTATAATATATTATATTATTCTTATATTATTCTATTATTATATGCGACAAAAATGCTATCTTTCCAAAAGTTGGCGATCGTCAAATGCGTTTCTTTAGCGAAAAAGATGGTTCTACGGTTTAGCGTTCATAGCGTTCTGTACGTCGACGTTCTAGGAAAAACGTGTCTCTAACTCTAATGGGAAAACGAAACACCAACAGCATTATATTTAGACATTGATATTATATTACTCTGTCATATAAGACAATAACTAGTCATTTTGTATAGTAATTGTCTCTTTTCGATACACTCGCGAGCGTACAAACCCGTCACACACGTCACACGCTCAAACAACACACAACACACACCACACACAACCACACACCACCAACACACACACACACACACACACCACACACGACACACACACACACACACCACACATGCCCGCGCGCGCACACACACACACCAACACCACACACACAAACCCACACCACACAAACACACACACACACAAGACACTCTCTCTCGCCACACACCCACATACACCACACTGCTCTTCTCTGACTCCGTGTCGCACACACAACACACACACATACACACACACACACCACGAACACACAACCCACACAGCACGCATCAGCAACGCACGCACGCACTTTTCCGCCCGCCCGCCCCACAAACACACTACACAACACCACACAATGCACGCTACGCAACGCACGCCCGTCCGGCCCGCACGCACGCCACGCCCGCCGCACAACGCACGCTACCGCACACACAACACACAACACACACACACACACACACCACACACACACCACACACACACACAAGCTACGGTCTACACGACGAATCATTAACTCGGGAAGCGTCTACACGGGGCCTTAACTTCGAGTTAGTAAACTCAGTTTAGCGTTAACTCGGAGTTAAGCGTAACTCGAGTTAGCGTAACTCAGGTTAGCTTAACCTTCGACAGTCGCATCACTAACTCGAGTTACTCTTAACTGGAGTTAAGGCCGTGGAGTGACGCTTAACCGAGTTAGCTTAACCTCCCAGATAGGCGGCAGCATAGTACGAATGTACGTACAACACGACGCCACGAAGCATACTTGCACACGCACGCACACACTCATGCACGCACGTGTACGTAGCAACGCCACGCACGAACGCACGCCACGTGTCGTGCACACAGCATGCACGCACGTGTACTGTGCTACCGCATGCCGCAGCGCACGCACGCCTACGTGCACAGCACACGCGCGCACGCACGCACCACGAACGTGTACCTGACACGCGCGCCGCACGCACGTGTACTTGCACCGCACACACACACTCATGCACGCACGTGTTACATGACACGCACGCACGTGTACGTGACATGCATGACGCACGCACGCCGCACGTGTACCTGCACACACACGCACGCTCGACGCAACGTGTTCGTGCCACCACGGACGAACGCACGCACGCATGCACGCACGTGTTACGTGCACACACCGGCGAGCGAACGCCACGCACGCATGACGCACGTAGGTTACGTGCCACACGCACGCAGTACCTGCAGCACGCGCCAGCACGCATCTGTACGTTCACATGACACGCACGAGCGATGCAACGCACGTGTACGTGCACACGCAGCACGCACGCACGCACACATGCACGCACATGTCACGCATGCCGCACGTGTACGTGCCACACGCCGCACGCAACGCAGAAGCTCACCGAACGTGTACCTGCGCACGCGCGCACGGCCACGCACGTGTACTTGCACACGCACGCACACACTCATGCACGCACGTGTACGTACACATGCACGCACATGTACGCACTCACGCATGCACGCACGTGTACGTGCACACGTACGCACGTACGCACGTATACGTGCACACGCACGCACACACGCACACACGCACGCACGCATGCATAATAAATCGGTAATAATCGCTATCGGGTGGTTGTCGTGTAGACGCTACATAATAGCTAACTCGAGTTAACGCTTAACTCGAGTTAAGGTTCGTCGTGTAGACGAGGCTACAGGCATACATTACGCGCATATCTTCGTACTTCCTAAGTCGGGCTCGCTACTGCGACTACTATATACAACTGTTAGTTGCATATGACAATTCATTTAGGACGCGCTTTCTTTTAATATGATATAATGTATATGTAATAAACAAGTGCCGCAGAGCGACAGCGCTCAACTGACGTGTACTGTAGCCGGGTATTCTTCTGATAAACTCACTGGCAACCGAATCAAGTGCGCCCTCCCGCCACCGCGTTCGCGCTCAGAGCATATATCTAGGATACTACTATTACAGATCTAAAATCTATGATAGGCTTTGCTATATCAGTAGTACAGTAATAAAGATACACCTGTGTAACTTTAATGACTTCACTATATTAACATGGTATCATGCATGGTAGTGGTGGGAGGAGGGTGGGGGAGGGGGAGTGTGGGGGTCCAGCTGGAGGGGGCTCTAATAGCAAAAGCAGTTCAGTCCTTTGTTAACAGTCAACAAATCCGTGTTTACCCCTCCTCAGCACTTATACTCTTCGCACGTCAGCGGAAAGCAAATTTCATGGTCCTTTCAATAAAGTGATAAAAATGGTAGGTCAGCACTGAAACAAAAAAGTTTTGCACTCGGTCCGTTAGACCATGTCCTCAGAAAAAGTCTGATATCTGACCTTTCCCCCACTGCCATTTGACCTGTGACCTCCAATTTCGCGCTGGTGATTGGTTTCCTCCCCATCACATTATACATAGAATATGAAGAGCGTAGGTCAAGCCGTTGAGATTTGTGCCGCAATTCCGTATTTCCTCCTATACGGGAAAATATTTCCCCTCCATTGACACACCTTGATCTTTGACCCTTGACTCCCCAAATTCGACATCTCGAGTCCTTTTCGCGATCCCCCCGACGTCCCGAATATCAAGACCGTACGTCGAGCAGTTAAGATTTGTGCTCGAGAGATTGTAATATCGTACATTGAGTGCTCACTTCTGTCTATCATGTGCCTTATATTGTGATGAAAATGGCCAGAGGCCCACTGTTAGAAACATAATTACGGTAATGTTAATAGTTTAAGACTAATGTTGTGACTAATTATTTATCGGACTGGAGGCCGTACATATCTACTTCGTTCTCTGATGTGACTATTGCTTGCCGCGCCGATATCATGTCCGCGTTTTCCTAATACCCCGCGGGAACGTGACTACCGCGAGAGCAGACGTTGTTACTACTTGCATCTGGTGGCAACTTATTTCTGTAGTTTTGCTCGCATACGAACAGACCAAAAATGAATTTCGGTTAATGCGTTATAGGATCGGGTAATTTCACACCAGCAGCAAGCGTTATTATATCATGAGTGTATAATATAGACCTATAATATACACTCCTGATTATATTATACCTACAGCAGCTGGTCTTGCTACGATCTATTTTTGCACAAAGGTTGTACTTGTCATAATGTACTATAGCAAACTGCTCGTAGTTGGGAAAGCGAGTAGGTAGTACGCGGGGAAAGTACGTATAGTGAATACGTGCGTATTTATAATCGAATCAATTATACTATTAGGCTAGTATTAGTTATTATTCACTATTAGACCACCCTTAAACGATTAATCCAACCCAGCATTTAGAGAGGGGGTCAGTATGTATGCTCCTCTCTATCTATGTATCTGGCCCTCCCTATATGCCCGCTCCCTTTCCTCCCACTCCCTACATCGTCATTACTTCACTCCTTTCACTGCCACCGTGGTTTTCGCCTCCTCTCCCTCAATCTTTCTTCCTTTGGCTTCTCCATCTCTCCCTTTTCCGTGCTTCCTAACCACTCCATAATTTCTGGCCATCAATTTAACGAGCGATCACTTACGACAAATTAAAGGTTAGCGGCCCCTTATTCTCGTGTTTCCTGATGTCTGTGTCTCTGACGGGGGAGGGATCGTTTAACACGCCATCTGGTGGGTTGGGTGCTATACAAAAGCTTCCAACTGAAAAGCTTCCAACTGCAGTCATCTACGGCTTTGCAAAGTGGAGTCGAACTGTTATATTGCCAATATGCTCGCTGTAGTGTGGAGGTTAGCAAGGATATGCGCTGCTTGTAAATATGCAAGCTTCGGCTCAACTGATGTTTGATTTTAAATGATGAAATAAAATTTTATCCCACAAATGCATTCGCCGTGAACGAAACTGTGTAGGGCCTACGTATGTATCAGTGTAATAGAATTATTACTTGTGACAATAGCTACGCGTCATGTACCAATCTAATCCTCCCTGCCGACGACTGGTGCAGCGCTGAAATCTAGCTACAGGCTTATCTGTTTTCTTCTTCTAATAAAACTGTCCTCTTCCGTTGAAAACAACGTACAAAACAACACAACACCACCACACAACAGTACGTTGCCGTACAGCTTGGTTACAGTGATGGACCAAAACGCTTCTCAGGAATCTTAACTCTTTCCTTCTCTTCTTCTAGCTTCCTCTTCCGCATATATCTATTATATATTATAATATATGTAACACCCCGCCTTACTTGTATATTCCCCATATACATGTTTCTACCAGATTAATAAACTTAACAAAAACATGAGTACGTGTAATGATAGATATGACGTATAGTATTGTATTTGTTTTCCCCTTGTGGGTGGATGATCAGGCCGTGATCGGGCCGCACAGGGGTGACACGTCGGGTCTTGTATCTCGACTGCCAGGTACGTTCGCTATGACCAACCACGAGTGACAGAATCAGCAACCTGTGTTATCTCTGGACGGTGCGCACCCCAAGTCATTAGTCTTCATATCGTTAGTCTCCAAGTCTTTATAATAAATATAACAATAGCGAGGATAATGACAAGTATACATGCCTTTTTAACGGAATCGCTAAAGAACTGAGGGCGAAAAATACACAGAGAGAAATGCCTGTTAAATAAATTAAGAGAGTAACAACCCATTTTGTGAAAATATGGAAAACAAGAACCGGAATGTGGTTAGAGGGAGCTCAGAGTCAAAGGTCAACCCAAATAGCGTTTACCGATGTGTACTATTTGACTGAAAAACACCAATCAACGTGACACAAAAAAGTAATTATTTCGACGAAGTGATAATTAATAAACCTACACAGTGGTGAATTACACATGAAATCTACAGCCACTGAGTGGTGGCGGAAGACACGATTATTAAACTACGAATAATTGAGAACCTAAAAGGTGCCTTCGTACTTTCTATCTCAGCCAGGAGAGTTTAGGGTGAAAATAAATATCTACCACGGCTGCTCGTGATATTCACAACGAATTTCTGGAGGGAGGGAGGTTACAAGAGGTGGGGAGGGCTCGAGGGAAGGAGAAGGGAGGAAGGTTACAAGCAAGTGGAGGGAAGGGGTGCAAGGGAAGGAGGAGGGAGGGAGGTTACATAGAGGCTGGGGGGAGGGGGTGCAGGGAGGGAGGGAGGGAGGGGGTACGAGGAAATGGGAGGAGGGCAGGGAGGTTAGCAAGATGAGTGGGGAGGGGGTACAAGGGCAATGGGGAGGTTACCAAGAGAGGGGAGGGCTGCAGGAAGGGAGGAGAGAGGGCATAGAAGGTGGGGTGAAGGTGAAATGGTGAGATAATAGTAAGAGGGAATGTGTATTGCGAAGAGGTGTATCACCGTCGTCCATCCTTTGTTGTCACGTCATGATCACGCATTATAATCATTATAAATCGTCATCAGTCGTCATCATCATTATCATCATCATCATGCGTTATCGATTATTAATATTGTAATTTTCAGGGGCCAATGCGACAGGTTACAGCGCACACCAGTGCCAAGGAATGACCACCTGGTGGCTGAATGGCTGTCGGCCGCTGGGACCCTGGTGCCGCATCAGGCTGCGAGGTTTGCTATCGCGCTACCCACATCCGTGCATGCCCTGCAAGCCTGGCGTTCGAAGCATGTGCACAGCATGCTCCGCTATCGTAAAGCGTCTCCGCTGTGTTTGTTAGCTTGGGTGCTGGCTGGCTGGCTGGCTGTTGGCCCAGGTGGGTGAAG
This sequence comes from Priapulus caudatus, assembly GCF_000485595.1. Lineage (NCBI taxonomy): Eukaryota > Metazoa > Priapulida > Priapulimorpha > Priapulimorphida > Priapulidae > Priapulus > Priapulus caudatus. Next base: position 21,342 of record NW_014578430.1, read on the forward strand.
TGTAGGTGTGCTGCTGCGCTGCTGGTCTGGTGGGCCAGGTGGTGTGAGTAGTAGCGTGGCTGGCTGGCTGGCTGGTGGCCAGTGGGAGGGGTAGGTGGAGGCTGTGCTGTGGCCAGGTGGGTGGGTGTAGTGGCCTGGCTGGCTGGCTGTGGGCCAGGTGGGTGGTGTAAAGGTGGCTGGCTGGCTGGCTGGTGGCGCTAGGTGGGTGGGATGTAGGTTGGCTGGCTGGGCTGGCTGGTGGCCAGTGTGGGTGGTGTAGTGGCTGGCTGCTGCATGGCTGTTGGCCAGGTGGGTGGGTAGTAGGTGGCTGGACTGGCTGGTGTTATGCCAGGTGGGTGGGTGTAGGTGGGCTGGCTGGCTGGCTGGTGGCCTAGGGGCGGTTGGTGTAGGTGGCTTGGCTGGCCGTGGCCGTGGCTGTTGCCAGGTGGGTGGGTAGGTCTGGCTGGCTGGGCCTGGTGCAGGTGGGTGGTGTAGGTGGCTGGTTGGGCTGGCTGAGTGGGAGGCCCTGGCTGCCGTGGTGGCTCGACCCATGGTGGGTGGTGTATAGGTGGCTGTGCTGGCTGGCTGGTGGCCAGGTGGGTGGGTGTAAGGTGGCTGCTGGCTGGCTGGCCATGGGTGTGGCCAAGGGGTGGGTGGGTGTCGGGGTGGCGGCTGGCTGGCTGTGGCCAGGTGGTGGGTGTTCGGTGGATGGCGATGGCTTGGGCTGGTTGAAGGCTGGTGCAGGTGGGTTTGGGTGTAGGTGAGGTGCTGGCTAGGCTGCTG
>NW_014578430.1:22128-28798 GCF_000485595.1 Priapulus caudatus
TAGGAGCTGGCCTGGCTGACTGGCTGGCTGGCGTGATGTGGACTTCGGTGTAGGCTGATATTCTTCTAATAGTATAATGTAGCCCATGCCAATAGGCGACATTCTTCTTCTACGTGGCCGTAAAGCACATCTACTTATCGTTAAGGATATAGAGTGCCAAGGAGGTTGTACAGCTAGAGACTAGACCTACTTGTTAGATACGATGGCAGCATGTCTCCTCTATCTTGGTGAATCGAATCGAGAGCCTGCTACTATCGCACTAACATACACGCAATACACGCTAGTGCGCGCTTACATTAAATTGCTAACCACATATCTGCACCAAATGCCAGGAGTGGAAATAAGACACGAATTAAGTTTTTTACCTTCGCTCCCCCCGACACCCCCCAACCCCCCCCCCCCCCCCTTCCGAATGCCCAATGACTCGCTCGCGCGTTAAGTTTTTCTGTGTCCCGTTCTCCCCACGTTACGGCTGCTGCGAGGCGTATGAAGAGAGAGGTTTCTCCTTATCCTGACCTGAAACCGTGTTCAACCAACCCCAGCAGTTACCTGTGAATGGACCATGGACGGGTCTACACGCTGCTACCACGCCCAATCACAACGACGCTCGACGTGTGGGAACTAAAGCGACGAACACGACTGATCACCACCGACGAGCAGGTCTCACAGCTGCTCCACACCCCAAATCACACGTGCGCCGTCGACGATGTAATGGGAACTAAGCAACGACGACAGATCCCGAGACTGAGTCTCACGCATTGCCTCCACGCCCAATCACAACGAGACGACGTCGTGGGAACTAAAGCCGACGACGAACTTGTATCCCTGACGGGTCTCACTCCCGAACAAGTACGGAAACCATGACAGATCTAGGATCCCTGACAGCCCTCAAGTTCATCATCAAAGCGAGCATCATGTGTGAGCGACAATTTGATTTTCACCCAGGCTTGCGAAAGACTGGAATCAAAGTACAGACTGAATAGAGCTGAATGAATTAAATTAAGCACGTTAATGGGTCACGTATATCTACACTGTACTATACGCCAGGGTAATTAAAACAAAATTTGCTGAAAACCGAATGCCCAAAAACCCAAAACCTATTAGATTATATTAATGATGATCTGAGTTGCCGCTTGTGTATGCATTTTCTGTAGGGAATGATCGATATCGATATATAAATTTATGATTTCAATGCTTTCCAGAATCAGGCATTTAACATTGTATCATGATGTGTTAATATATATATATATATATATACTATATAATATATATTAACGAAAGAAGCTGATTCAAGCAAAACCCAGCCAATATACCGAAGATGTGAACATAGAACAATAAAATAATGATATGTAAGAAATCCCTTCTCCTTCCCCTGCACCCCTCCCCCACCTCTTGTAACCTCCCTTCCTGCTCCTTCCCTGTACCCCTCCCCCTCCTCCTCTTTCCCTCCTCCTCCCTCACCACCCTCTTCCCTCACCACCCTCCTCTCTCACCACCCTTCTCCATTGCCCCCTCCTCCCTCCATCCTCCCTCACCACCCTCCTCCCTCGCCCCCTCCTCCCTCCATCCTCCCTCGCCCCTCCTCCCTCCACCCCTCCCTCACCACCCTCCTCCCTCGCCCCCTCCTCCCTCCATCCTCCCTCGCCCCCTCCGCCCTCACTCCTCCCTCGCCCTCTCTTCCTCCTCCCTCACTCCTCCCTCACCACCCTCCTTCCCTCGCCCCCTCCTCCCTCCTCTCTCACTCCTCCCTCACCACGCACCTGTCGGGATGCTGCAGCAGGGAGATGAGAAGCTCGACAGCGAGGGCGCTCACGAGCATGGACATTCCTGGCCGCGACACGGTGCACTGCTGGTCCAGCGTGCGGTCCCTCGTAGACTGCGGTGAGCAAGAGAAGCAATAAGTGAGATCGGAAAGTCCAGCTGTGCTATGAAGGTCACAGAAAAAAAGGGTATAAAATGGCGGAGGCGCGCTTAGGAAAGTACATGATTAATGTAAACACTCGTGCGTTTTTAGTTTTTGCATTAACACAAACATTGAAAAATATCCCAAACGACCACAATCATATTTGTATATGTTTATGTAAAGAGAAACGCACCTGTGAATTGAAGTATGATGTTAGTGCAGAGAATTATAGATCAAAAACCTATAACAGTCCTATCCTGGTATAATCCTACCTATGTTATAAAAGGGCAGTTTATACCCCCTCTTATCGGCTCTCAATATGGCGACGGGGACTATCCGATATGGCTTATAGAAAGAGGGATTAGCAGCGTAAACTTCACACGGTGGCCCTTACTTAGATAAACGACGATCCGTCTCAAGAAATCGTGATTATGACTATATGACGTGGGAAACCGATTGGAATGAGTCAGCGGATCGATTCTTCTTTAAATGAATGGTTGTAAGTTGCTCGGTGCGTTAGACGTACACATCAAACGCATCGTACCCACTTTACATTCCCACAAAATATACGATCAGGAGTGTATAATATAGACACACTCTATATACAGGGTTTCTTATACATAAGAAGCACTGTGGCGCACCGCCGTTGTCAAATTTAACATCCCCATTGTGAAAATGTTCCTGTATTTACTGATAAGTATATCCTGTAGCTATGTACCTATAAGTATATCAATACATCCTGTATTTGTATCCAGCATGCGTGTTTTTTTCCCAAACTGGGCATTACCTCCTTTGTCTAATTTTCCCTCAGAAGAAACCCTGTATATAGTCTATATTATACACTCCTGATACAATGACACTGGGGAGATGAGAGGTGGCACCTCCGCCAGAAGGGATTAATACAGGGTTCAGATATCATATATCGATACAGGCAACAGGGAGATAGGAGATCGATACAGGGAGATAGGAGATCGATACATGGAGATAGGAAATCGATACAGGGAGATAGGAGATTAATACAGGGAGATAGGAGAGCGATACAGGGAATCGAAGGACACGATATCGATTGATCATGAATTGGAATCAACGAGCGTCCGTCTCGGCGGCGTGAATATCTTACGTCTCCCGGGGCGACCACATCGTTGCAGAAGTAGCATCCGAGCCGGCTGCCGTGGATGCCCTCTCCCATCCTCATCATCGGCTCCGTTTCCATGGCAACCGGGGAGGACGGGTCCGACTTGAGGCCGTGACGCATGACCATGAACGTGTCGAAACCCAGGGCCGCGTTGATGACGATCTGACAGATGCAGAGAGATGGGGGAATGAGAAGCAGATTACAACGACGATGGGAGGCGTGTGACGATGGAAGCTCTATCACGCATATCGCTCTTGCTGTCTCCCTTATCTCTATCTTAGCCCTCTCTCTCTCTCTGTCTTACTTTCTCCCTCTCTCACACTCGTTCCATCTCCCCCTCTGCCTCGTTCGTCCTAGCTTTTGACAATTTTCTCTTTCTATCTTTCTCTCTCTCTTTCTCTCTCTCTCTCTCTCTCTTTCTCTCTCATACCCCCCTCTCTCTCTATTGATGGTAATTCTATCTCAAATATTCCCAGAAGTGGCACTCAACAATAGGAGGAACGGAGCGAGGTGAGAGCAGGGAGGAGGAGGCGCGCACGCGCGGTACCTTGTGCATGCTCGCAGCGAGGCGCGAGGTGAGAGCAGGGAGGAGCAGGCGTGCACGCGCGGTACCTTGTGCATGCTCGCAGCGAGGAGTGTAGGCAACCAGCGGCCCTCCCTCGTGTCCAGCAGCAAGAAGACGACGTCGTGACGCTCTACCAGCTCCTCCAGTCGTCGCACGTCTTCCCTCACCTGTCCCTCCGCATCACCTGTGATAAGGAAAATATACGAACAGGAGTGTATAATATAGACACACTCTATACACTCTATATTACACACACCACACTATATACACTCTACATTATACACACCACCCTATATACACTCTACATTACACACACCACACTATATACACTCTACATTATACACACCACCCTATATACACTCTACATATACATTATACACACCACCCTATATACACTCTACATTACACACACCACACTATATACACTCTATATTATACACACCACCCTATATACACTCTACATAACACACACCACCCTATATACACTCTACATTATACACTTCTGATACGGTAACACTGGGGAGACGAGAGGTGACACCTCCACGAACGTACGTCACCTGCATGTCAATTGTCATCGCCCCGCCATTAGATCATCATGGACGTCATCCACGACACAATGCTACCACGATTAAATGCTACACGTGTCCTACCCATATTATTACATGGCGATTTTAATACTGGAGTAATCGGTAACGTGTACGCTATTACACGAACCTATATTTCGCTATATTTTCCTCGATTGCACAGTTATTTATGAAATAATTCCTTTAAATGCTACACGTATCCTAACCAATATTATTACCATGGTGAATTTTATACTGCAGTAATCGGTCTGTGTTTGCTATTAGATATTTCGCTATTTTTTTCCCAATTGCGCAGTTATTTACGAAATAATTCCTTTAAAGGCTACGCGATGTGCATCTTACCCGTATCAACCAGTATGCTTACCAGACACGGGGTGGCCGGGCATAGGTATTGTCATAGAGATCCCCTCCGAATTCTGCAACAGACGCAAAAACTTGGCGATGCAGTCGGTGGCTGTGTGAATGTGACGTGTGCAGCTAATACAACCTCTCACTCTCACTCTCACTCTCGCTCTTTCTCTCACTCTCGCTCACTCTCACTCTCACTCTCGCTCTTTCTCTAAACCGTCGCTCACTCTCACTCTCACTCTCACTCTTTCTCTGCAACCATCGCTCACTCTCACTCTCGCTCTCTAACCCTCTCGCTCCTTCCTCCCTCTCTCTCACTCTCTCCCCCTCTCTTTTACGCTCTCCCTCTCACTTCTCTCTTTCTCTCTCTCTCTCTCTCTCTCTCTCTCTCTATCTCTCTCCCCCCCTCTCTCTCTCGTAACGACACACCGTCGCCGCTCACGCGTGACTCACGTTACCACGACACAACCGTCGACGCGTAACGTCCGCGAACGACGCACCGTCGCCGGCGTGACGAACGGACGTCAGTAACGCACACCGTCATCGCGTAACGACGCACCGTCACCAACGTGACGCGCTCGCGTAACGACGCACCGTCGGTCGCGTCCATCGACACAGGTCAGCCGTCGCGCGTAAACGTCGCGTAACGACACACCGTCGTCGGCGTGACGTCACTAACGACACAGACCGTCGACGGCGTAAACGTCGCGTAACGACGCTTGTCCCGTCGCCGGCGTGACGACGTGACGTCAGCGTAACGACACAGCGAACCGTCGTCGTCGCGCTAACGACGCACCGTCAACCCACGTGACGTCGCGTAAATCGAACGCACCGTCCGTCTGGCGTAACTGACACACCGTCGCCGCGTAAACGTCGCGTAACGACACATCCGCGCCCGCGGACGTCACGTAACACGACACCGTCGACGCGTAACGTCGGCGTAACCGACGCAGCCGTCGCCGGCGTGAGCCGACGTGAGCGGTCACGTAACGACACACCGTCATCGGCGTAAACGACGCGGCCGTCACCGACTGACGTCGCGTAACGACGCAGGCCCCGCGCCGCGTAACGTCGCGTAACGACACAGCCGCGCCTGTGACGTTCCGCGTCACGAACACACCGTCACCGCGTACGACCGCACCGTCGCTAGCGTGACTCGCGTTGTGTTACACCGACGTTTCTTTGACCTGTTAATTCATGTGTATGACGCTCGTACTGTCCCGTGTACGAACTGTTTTATGTAATGTGTTGTGGATACACTGAACGGTTTTGTTAGCGGGTCATGTTAATCCCTGTTAATCAGCATGTATTAAGTTGCTGGCCGTAATCATAATGTATCGTCATTCACCCTACGTTAAATGTTTCAATTGTGTTTACAGGCCGTTATGCGGTCTATGCGTTAGCGAGGGACATTACAGATCACATTTTTGGCCATCCTCAGGTCACGATATACAATTAACTGTGACCCGTGCTGCATGAGCGATAAACATAGGCGTTACGGCGCTACTACTATCACCTGACGCTTACCATGATAATCGTTACGTATGACCTATAGGTCTCGTTCCATACCGCTACACCGGCGATGCTTCTCATATCAGCGCATCAACGATGACCATATATGCCAGTTTCCTTAATCGAACACGGCTAGCACACCACGATTCCTTGGTCGTGTTACGAATAGCCATATCTGTTTCAATACGTAGAGAAGTCAGCACATATATATATTATTTATATATATATAATATATATATATATATAATAATATAATACTATATATAATATATAATGATATAAGTATATATGTATGTAGAATATGTCTGTCGAGCAGCAGCGGTGGGGGCGTGACTGTTGCAGCGTTGGGGCCGGAAAGACCATCACGATTCTGCGACCAATGGCGCGCATCTCATACCTCCAAACCCGTCAGACAGTCGCTGTTTAGTGTTTGAGACTGCCTCCACGGGCAAGGAGAAGGCTGCCGGCGCTGCTTCAAGCAGAGCACTCAAGAAGACTTCCCCGAAGTGGTGAGTGATGCGTGGAGGGAGACCGAGAGAAGAGGTGGGGAGGAGAGAGAAGAAGAAGCAGGGAGGGAGAGAGAAAGATAAAGAGTCGAAGAGAGAGAGAGGGGGAAGGAGAGG
>NW_014578430.1:31102-42728 GCF_000485595.1 Priapulus caudatus
GCGACGGTGTGTCGTTACGCGACGTCACGCGGCGACGGTGCGTCGTTACGCGACGTCACGCGGCGACGGTGTGTCGTTACGCGACGTCACGCGGCGACGGTGTGTCGTTACGCGACGTCACGAGGTGACGGTGCGTCGTTACGCGACGTCACGCGGCGACGGTGCGTCGTTACGCGACGTCACGCGGTGACGGTGCGTCGTTACGCGACGTTACGCGGCGACGGTGCGTCGTTACGCGACGTCACGCGGCGACGGTGTGTCGTTACGCGACGTCACGCGGCGACGGTGCGTCGTTACGCGNGGGATCGGTGCGTCGTTACGTGATGTCACGGCCGCGGACGGTGGCGTCGTTACGCGACGACGTGGCTGTACGTGATGTCAACGCGGCGAACGGTGCGCGTCGTTCCGGCACGGCGACGTGTTGACGCGGCGACGGTGCGTCGTTACGCGACGTCAGCGCGTGACGGTGTGTCGTTACGCGGCGCGTCACGCGCGACGGTGCTCGTTACGCGACGTCACGCGTGACGGTGCGTCGTTACGCGACTCACGGCGCCGACGGTGGCGTCGTTACGCAACGTTACGCGCGACGGTGGTCGTTACGGCGACGTCCGAGCGGTGACGGTGCGACGTTACGTGATGTCACGCGCCGACGGTGCGTCGTTACGCGACCGTCACGCGGCGATGGTGCGTCGTTACGCGACGTCACGGACGGCGCAGACGGTGCGTCGTTACGCGACGTCACGCGGTGACGGTGTGTCGTTACGCGGCGTCACGACGGCGACGGTAGCGTTCGTTCTACGCGACGTCACGCGGTGACGGTGCGTCGTTACGCGAGCTTCACGCGGCGACGGTGCGTCGTTACGCGACGTCACGCGGCGACGGTGCGTCGTTACGCGACGTCACGCGTGACGGTGCGTCTAATCACCAACGAGTCAACGGCGACGGTGGCGTGCGTTATGGTGACGTCACGCGGTAGGTGTGTCGTTACGCGACGTCACGCGGCGACGGTGCGTCGTTACGCGACGTCACGCGGCGACGTGTGTCGTTAGCGACGTCACGCGCGACGGTCGCGTTACGCGATGTCACGCGGCGACGGTGCGTCGTTACGTGATGTCACGCGGCGACGGTGCGTCGTTACGCGTCGTTACGCGGTGACGGTGCGTCGTTACGGCGATGTCACGCGCGACGGTGCGTCGTTACGCGATGTCACGCGGCGACGGTGCGTCGGTTACGTGATGTCACGCGCGACGGTGGTCGTTAGTGACGTCACGCGCGAACGGTGGCGTCGTTACGTGACGTCACGCGGCGACGGTGCGTCGTTACGCGATGTCACGCGGCGACGGTGCCGTCGCTTACGTGATGTCACGCGGCGAGGGTGCGTCGTTACGTGACGTCACGCGCGACGGTGCCGTCGTTACGCGATGTCACGCGGCAGACGGTGCGTCGTTACGTGATGTCACGCGGCGACGGTGCGTCGTTACGCGACGTCACGCGGTGACGGTGCGTCGTTACGCGATGTCACGCGGCGACGGTGCGTCGTCACGCGATGTCATGCAGTGACGGTGCGTCGTTACGCGACGTAACGCAGCGTCGTGCCTTCGTTACGCGACGTTACGCGACGATGATGAGCCCGTTACGTGACGTCACGCGGCGACGGGCGTCGTTACGCGGCGACGGTGCGTCGTTACGCGGCGACGGTGCGTCGTTACGCGGCGCGGTGCGTCGTTACGCCTTCGGTGCGTCGTTACGCGACGTCACGGCAGGACGGTGCGTCGTTACGCGACGTAACGCAGCGTCGTCGGGGAAGATGTTACCAGGAGGCTGCGAGCGACGTTGCATCCCAGGGTGCCGGCACCGAGCAGCAGACACCTCGTGTTCGATATCTGCTCCAGATCGAGAGAGGGCAACAGACGCCATCGCATCAGCTTCAGGTTGAGATCGATGGCCGACTCAGCTAGCCTGCACATAGAATCATCATTATTGTCATTATCATCATTATCATCATTACCATCATTACCATAGTCATCATCATCATCATCATCAAGCTATAGAGCAGAACATTCAAGAACATATATATATGAAAACATTATCAACAGGAATGAATATACATACACACACGCATTATGAGCAGGAACACCAGCTACACTCATACTTGAGAATCTCACTCCCTGACAGCATGCATTCACTACTGTATCCAGTCAAACCTGTAGTACTCGAGCTAAACCGCAAAAGTGTACTTTATGGAGAAGTTTCCATTCTACACAGGTCGTTTCACTGTATAATTGCCTCTCAATTGAAATTGCAAGAGTCCTTTATAGACAGGTGACCTTCCTATAGAGGTGGCCGCTCACGCAGCGTTTACTACACACGTGTATCACGAACAAACACGAGGAATGCCAAAACCACTGATTAATTTTCATGTCTGGCGGCATATTTTCATTATACTCTAGAAAAAACGAAAAATGAGCCAGCAGCAGGGAAGCACACATGTGAAACGTGTGGTAGCACATAAAGAAGATGTAGAACGAATGATTCATTCATGATCGTGTCGTACCTGCTAGGATCCATAGATGAGCTGAGGTCGACCATTCTGGGCACAAGCCTCTGCGCTTCATTCTTCTCCCATCCGACGGCTCTGGGACAAGCTGTAGTCACATGAAACACTGCAGCATCACAAGGCTACCCAATCACACCACTAGAATGTAGACAGAGCTAATTCCCACTGCCTTCCCGCACCAGTTCATGGATAATATACAGTAATACGGCTACTAGCTCAGAAAAGGAAAACACTTAACTGCTACGATGCGATATGTCGTCGTAAAACGTACCCGTGGGAGGGTCAGACTGGGACAATCTCACGCGCAGAACCAAGCTGTGAGAACATTCCCTCCTTCCATCTTTCACTCGGTTTCTATAGCATAGCACTGTCAACTCGCTCAGTCCTGCCCTATAGTCATGCGTAAAGCAAACAACAGAATATAGCAGTAAAACAACATGAGAAAATTACGATATTTCACTCCACTGCCTGACATGTACATTTACACTCACATTTCAACATTTACATATCACACATTTTCATACCAACATTTACATTTCTCAAATTTAAATTCAACTGGAAGACCGTACCAAAAAAAAAAATCAATGCTTGGATTTCGTACGCTAACAGAAAACATTACAGTAACGATGATAGTTACCATATCACGGTGACAAGAGCTAGTAGGTTACGTAGGGGCCAGCCTGCGTACGCTTCCATCGTAGATGGATCGCTGAATCCAAGCATCACACTGGCTGCATCGTAACGAAATTTTCATTTATACAACTTAAAAGATGCATTGGTCATGGTTTTATCAAAAACCATGTACGCTAGTAGACTGCTATGAAACTTTTCTCCCCACCTTTTTGATTTTCAGTTGTTAATTTGTTCTACCTTCTAATAAATAAATGCATATTTTGTTATTTCCGCTAACATGGTATACCATAATGCACAGACGTACCCTCTTGATCATTTTGCAGCTTCTCAAACTCACTGAGTGCGTGGAATGAAATGGTGGAGGATTTCTCCAGGATCACAAAGGCAGGAGGGACTTTATCCTTACAGAACGTGTCATGAGCCTGTTGCAATTGTAAAATCTGAAATAGGAAAGAAACTACTAATTAGAATTGTGATGCAGCAGTGCACATGGGCAAAAAAGGATCTGCATTTTTTATCTGATCGAAGTGTGCTTCATACATATAGCAGAAGTGATAACAGAAGAAAAGGTACAAGGAGAGAGTGCACCGAGGCATACAAGGAGAGAAGCAGAGTATTGTACTGAATAGGGCCAGCGTGCACAGAAGAAGAATTCTGCATGGGATTACTGCTCCATACGATAAAAACATGGATACCCAGAACAGCATTTGAAAGAAATTGTCAAGAAAACACCTGCTGTAAATGCTGGGAGAAAAACTGCATTGGAGACGTAAAAGAGTGTGATCAGTAATCGATAAATAGCATTACGAGATATGCATAGAAGAAACGACTGCACTTAACAAGCATATATGTAGATGACACCCACCTTCTCGGAGCCGTAATACTGCTTCAGGGTTTTAGTCTCCAGAACATTGCACTTTTCTGGCAACGACAATGCAGGAAAGGCAAACCAGTAGTAGTAATGATACTTCTTCAAATCCTACAAATGCAAAACACGGCAAAATTTCTCATCGACAGCCGACCACAGCCGCATGACGTGTAGTAAGTGATCTTGCATTTCATCGGCACTGTCAGTCTACACGCAACGAATAATAACAGCTAATAGCAAAACACTGTTCACCTGGCCACATTGCCCCCCTTGCGCTTACTACACTAGTGAGCATGGAGACTTTTGTATGGTATCTAGCTCGCCGCCTTCATATTTCCATGGAAAATATGGTGCATCTAGTGCGTTTACTCACAGCAAAGCAGAGTAGAAGAAACCTTGATAGGAGATCAGGTTGTCTCAATGCTGCACCGGACTGAATATCGTTCCACATCTGCAATATGGGACATGATTGTGTATGTATTCCCCTCTCATCACGAGACGTGCATGACCACTAAAGAAACCAATCCCTTCCAAAATAACGTCTTTCATCTAATTAAAAAAATTATTTAATGAGAATTATTTTCATTAGTATTCCCATGTCACATTACCTGAACTTAGAGACGGAACACAGTTCCACAACTTCAAAATTCAGAGCAACATGTCAGATTGTATGCATTTCTGTATCTCAATTGTATACGCAAGGCAACCCTGTACTGTAAGACTTGCTATTTCTGTGTTCGAATTTTTGGGTAGGTTTGGAAAAGATACCAGGTTTTGTTTCGCTAACCTTCTTTGCTTCCTGCTGCAGCAGCTGCTTCTTATCACTGGTTTTAAATGCATCAAGGGTGTTGAACGGGATGAGCGTTCCGCGAGATGGAAAGCACAGAGCAGGGATGACAGCATCACTGTAACGGGAAAACACACTCAATGCAATGTGGACACTATGGCAACGACGCCTCTGTTTGTTTACATGTAACCATGTTCTAGAGGTGTCAGTTTACTCTAGAGTTGCTGTCATCTCACGTGATAATGTGAATAAAAAACACATATGTGGCACCACTTACTCATCAAATGCAGTCATATCTAGGTTCATGGAACTTGGCAAACCCTCCGCATAACCTGTGAAAGAATTATTGTAGACAGTAATGTCTTGTGGCATCGAATATATAACCACGGGTTAATTCACTTTAAAAAAATTTAATTTTGAAAAAGCCATAGGATTTCATTTATTCATTTTATCTTGTTTACACGGGTATTAACAACAAAGGGGTAAAGAATAATAGCTATCCATATTTAAGCCTACCATTGCTGTAGAATCCGTGTACAGACCTCGGTGCCTCATCTAGCCTGTATACCTCGAGTTTATTCTTGGTGAGGGCATGCCAGAAGCTGCCATCAAGGGCAGACGAGAATGGCACAAACTGCAGCAAGGCTCCCTCCTCTGATACAGCCATGAATGCTATGTGAGGAACTTAATCTGAAAAAAATGAATAATGGGTATCCAGTAGGCAAACTAAGAAATGACAATGCAGGGCAAAAAAATATCAAGAAAGAACAATTAATAAAGAAACAAATTATGCTGAACGTTTTAGAATGGTCTTGAATGCTTGAAATTTACCACACACAGGAAAGATGTAAACTTGATATGATGCTTTTACATACACTGTGTTATTTGCTTCCTTGACACTAGCCCGACCAGGCTGTGCGACGGATTTTCTATACGGTATTCTAACCCTATCAATACCGTTTCTTGGAGCTACCTTGACACCACTGGTGCTGCTATTGAAGGAGTGTAGTATGATCATATGACTCTGAAATGTTATTTATTGATACAAGCCTAAACGATTCACTTGCTTACAGTAAGTTGGGATAATACAGCATCGTTTCTTGGAAGACATGACTGTTTCTTGAAACTACTAGTAATTTTTACTACAGTAAAACTCGCATAAGACGCCATCGTCTAACTCGTCAATTCGCGTAAGTCGTCATGGAAGTAAAAGTTCCAATTTTCTCTAATGATAAATCCATTTGAATAGCTCCGCCTAAGTCGTCATTTACAAGCCGTCATAATACCCCTGTCACACCGGACGGCGACCATCCGCGACCGTACGGCGACCATAAAATGTACAAGGTCGCCGGCAAATGCGAACACAACGCGAGAAAAAGTCCCAACAAATTACAAACTTGAAAAAAAACCGCGCTCTTACCGCGACCTGTGCGATCATACCGCGTTCTCACGGCGCGCCCGCCACGACCTCTCCGCGCTTATGGCGTTTCTATTGAGATCTATGGGCTTGGCAACGGCGATCACCGGCGTTCCCGCGGCGCTCTCACCACGCTCATGGGGTTCTTACCACGCGTCTTCTACGTGTATCGCGACTGCACGGCGACCTCACGGCGTTTCTACCACGTTCTCACGGCGACTATATAAGCTGGTCAGATTTTCGAAAATTTTAACTGTATAGTTGTGCGTTTGCTGAGTAGAAACACGATGCCGAAGAAACAAGCTACCAGAGGCCGAGGCCGTGGCCGTGGCCGAGACAGATCGGCATGAAACAGATCGGCAGATCGGATGACAGATTCATGAATTCTCCGTTGAAAATGTTACCATTTTCGCAGCGTCTTTGCCACGCGTGTACTGCACGTGTACTACGTTTATGGAGATGTTACGGCACTTGTCTCACGACCTTGGCGACCCCACCGCGTTCTCACCGCGTTCCAGGTCAGATCGCCGAACCTTGGCATTTGTTTTGAACATGCTCAAAACAAACGCCGTGACTCGGCGATCATTGGCGACCATGGCGACCACACCACGATGTCTGGCGTTTCCACCACGCTTATACCACGCTTATGGCGACCTTGGCGCGCTCTGGGCCCATTTTCCGTCGCCGTAGCAGCGCAGTAAGGACGCCACCCCGGTGTGACGGGGGTATTATGTACAAGTCGTCGCCCTCAGACAGGTCCCATGTAATACAAGCAACAGTAAAATTCTATTTGTATGTCGTCATCAGAAATGCCGATGGCGCAGTGTATGCAGCTCAATGTACAGCAAATTCCTGGTAAAAAATATGACTCATTGTTTCGCGGAACATATGCAGGCTATTGTCTCGCTCAATCCAGTTCAAATTATAGCTAGTCTACATGCATAGGCTTGCATATTTTACTTGTTCTATAATCTGGCCTCGACGCTTATTTTCAGATCTGGTTGTCCTGTCGGGCAACAAGAAGCAATTTTTACTTGTTCGAATTTTGGTTTTACTTGTCCAAAATTTACTTGCAATCTAGAGCCATTAAGGTAGATTTTTAGTTCAGTGCATATCGTATTACTGTATATACATGGAAAATCTTAATAAAATTCACACAACGTCCATTTTTGCATGCCGATTGCAGCTTTTTTCTCAATTCCAGGAAAGAGTTTTGCTGTCGCTCTCTCATACCAGTGGTGACCAACCCCTTACATTCAGTAATGACCATGCCCCACGGGACTGAAACAATCGGTGCACTCCCCCCACCCCACACCCCGTACTTCAATGCCGCCCCAGCCAGCAGGCACGTACACATGCAGCCACGATGTGCACAGCCACAGACACGGGTGTTGCGGGCTGCTTATTTTCGGCAACTTTCGAAAATATAACGTGAAAAATGTCGTGCAATAGCGCCCTGGCTCGAAGGATGTTAGGAATTTGACACAACTGGAAATTTTGTTGTTGTCCGATCGGGCAACTAGCCAAGAGAATAACTTGTCCGACGTAGCCTTTTACTTGTCCCGGGCAATCGGACAACTGTTAGTGTCGAGGGCTGATTTACATGTATGTATTAAACCTACAGACTACAGTACTACTACTAGACGCTTCGACTCGAGTGCCGTGATGTATAAGGTTGTAATCAACCTAATAGCACTATCGGCGAATAGATATCTGAACCCTGGGGTGTCAGGTAGGCCTACCAGATCGGAAAAAAACACAAATTTCGGCACTTGCACTGAAACAATATAATGCTAAATAAATACGAAATCTATTTACTACCAAAGTCTTAAAGACTTAATCTTATATATATATATATATATATAACTATTATATATATAGTTACTATACCACTATATATATAACTTAAGTGTCAGTGTGCAGCACTGCAGCGGCAGCAATGGCGCTTGGCGGCAGCCAGTGCTTGTTGTAGATGAGCATTTGGACGGAATTTACAGGAAATTGTCGGCAATAATAGGTGAAAGAGAGTATAGAAACATTAAGACTTTGGTAGTAAATAGATTTCGTATTTATTTAGCATTATATTTTATTGAAACGCTTCAAGTGCCTGTGGCTGTGAGTGCGAACCAGGTTGTGTGACTAATGACTGCGTAATGTGGAGATTTCAGGGGTGTGTAACTTACAGGAGCAGCTAGTAGACTAGATCAGGATGGATAGGCTGAACTCGCGGTATAGATGGAATATAGCCATATATTTACTAAAGAGAGGATAAGATATAGACTGCACACAAATATATGTCAACACGCACGTCCATGGGCGCAGCCATCTTGGATCATGCTATCACTGCTGCTGCTGCTGCCTGTCGGGGGGAAAACAAGGAGTGTTTACGCGAAAAGCGATAACGCGATAAATAGAATATAATAATCAACGCGGTTTATGTATTATTAGTCAGCATAATATATGAAGGGATTTGAATAAAATGAAGAGTCTAAGTTGTCGAAGAGAGGAATATTTACTCAGGGGGTAGATTCATCAAGCTGCGTACGCAAAATATTTTGCGTAAATCTTGTGTAAGCAATCGACGTTGCTTAGTTGCGATTCATCAACACAGCTATTTAGTAAATTTGCGTACGATTTCGCGTACGCAAGCGAGGCCGTTTTAGGTGCGATTTATCAAGCAAAAATATACGTAAAACTTTGCGTAGCTTTACACGAGCTGAAGAGGTGCCGTAAACCACTCGAAATTTCCCCAAGTGTTTCCAACATAGCGCAGGCATGCATTATTTTATTGAGAAAACATTATAAAATTACCTACTCAACTAAAAATAAATAGATAATTACAATACTACACAGACAGGCCGGCCGCTTTGACGCTTCTTGTGCTCATAAGCTTGGCATTGCGTTACGCACGCACGCACGTGTACAGTGCAGCACGCACAGCACTTGTACGCTGTCACACGCCACGCACGTGTACGTGCTCACGCACAGCACGCCACGTGTACGTGACACGAAGCGTACGTGGTTCCGTGTACGGTACGACACGCAACGCCACGTGCACGATGCACGCACGCACGCACGTGCCCACACGCACGTACGCACGTGTACGTTACACACGGCACGCACACACGCACGCACGCCACGTGTACGTACCGATGCGCACGCACACACGACACACCACGTGTACGTGCCACACGCACGCACGCACACGTGCACAATCACGCACGCACGTGTACGTGCACACGCACGCACGCCCGTGTACGTACACAGCACGCACGCACGACGTGTACGTGCACACACACGCACGCACGTGCACATGCACGCACGCACGCACGTGTACGTGCACACGCACGCACGCGCGCCCGTGTACGTACAAACGCACGCACGCACGCACACACGTGTACGTGCACACGCACGCACGCACGCCCGTGTACGTACACACGCACGTACGCACGTGTACGTGACACGCACGCACGCACGCACGTGTACGTACACACGCACGCACGCACGTGTACGTGCACACGCACGCACGCACGTGTACGTGCACACACGCACGTGTACGTGGACACACGCACGCACGCACGCACACACGTGTACGTACACACGCACGCACGCACGTGTACGTGTCGCTGCTTTCATGAGTGTTGAACGC
Organism: Priapulus caudatus; assembly: GCF_000485595.1. Classification (NCBI taxonomy): domain Eukaryota; kingdom Metazoa; phylum Priapulida; class Priapulimorpha; order Priapulimorphida; family Priapulidae; genus Priapulus; species Priapulus caudatus. The sequence continues at coordinate 41,014 of NW_014578430.1, forward strand.
AATCATACAAACGAAAATGTGGACACTATCACATCCCCCAGCACTCATGTAGACAGAGCTAGACGAGCCATATAGTTTAAATATAAGAGAGGCGTCAGTTTGGTTCCTATCGGTATGTGTCGCACAGTATGATTGGTTTATGCTAGGCACGCCTCTCAACAGCCAGCAGCCACGATGGCGTAGTGGATTTACACTGGAATTCATCAACATTTGCGTACGCAGGTGCTACGCTGCGTTGATGAATCGCACCTACGAGCTTTGCGTACGTACTTCGTAGAAACTCGGTGTACGCAATACACTTTACGCAACGTTAATGAATCCGGCCCCAGGTACGGATTGCGCCAGCGTACGAAATCTGCGGGCCGGCTAAGTATATAAGGCGCGCCGAATCGCAGAGCGGTGAGTTGTTTTTCAGGTACAGGTAGGAGGAAGAAAGAGGACGAGGAAGAAGAAGGAGGAGGAAGAAGGAGACGGAGGAAGAAGTAGAGAGAGGGAGCAGAAACGTTGTCGAGAGAGGGGCTAGAGGCTCAGGTTTTCAGGTAGGTGAAAACCGGAGATAAACGGGAGAGAGGAATAAAACGAGGAAGGAGAAGAACGGGCTTCCGGTTAGGTAGAGCCATGCGTGGAGGAGAGGGAGACACCTTTGGAGACTGCCTAGGTCTACGCGAGGAGAGGACGAACGTGAGAGAGGAGGACGAAACCGGTGACGCGTTACTTCGTCAATATTAATCTAGTGGTGATAGGATCTGCGGCACATATCCGAACGCAGAGGAATTATTTGTGAACTAGTAGTAGTAACAACCAATAAAGCTATAACCGTACCGTTAACCGAATCTCACTGTGTTCTGTTCAATTGGTGCTACCTGTTATCTGCTACGTGACATCACCGTCCTGCCTAATATACACTAAATCCAACAACTGGGACACGCGTTAACGAAACAACGTCTGTCGAAGAACCGTAGTCGGCCACCCCTAGGGCCACTCAAGGCCGTACGCAGGGAATTTTATGTAGGGGGGCAAATACGCAGAAAATTTTCTGTAGGGGGGGCAAAGGTACTCCCCACGCCCTCTATTGCCCTATTTGTCCCATTAAAAGGCATACTCTGAAAATCTCTAGGGTGGGCAACTGCCCCTGCTGCCCCCCTGCTGCGTACGGCCCTGGGGCCACTACACTAACGTCAATACAAACGTCCCCTAACCCTAGCAAAGACCCTTCCTTGGAGCTATATTAGCGTATGCTACGCACCTCGAAAGACACAGAGAGAAAGAAAGACTATATAAAAGCATTACCGCTAGTGATAGTGCAATAATAGATAGCTTATTGATTCAATATTAATCAAATGTTAGCATGATAAAAGCATAACATCACAGGGCTACCATCTTCCATTTGTGTCTAGATTGGGCTCGTTTCCCTTGTATCTTTTATCTTGTATCTTGGGGTCCCTCTCTTGTATTTCACAAGGCACAGATTCTCTTGGAATGTGCGGGGAAATCCTGTAGATAAGGAAATTCTGTCTACAAGTTAGCATTAATTAATTTACTTTCTCTAATTGATAATGCCTTTCTAACATATTCTAGTGCTGGTTTTAGTATTTTTGGGTCATCACTTTTCCAATCTTCTACCCGTTCCCTTTATTATACCCTCTATATATCTTACACGAGTATAAATGTTCCAAATTTTCTTTTTTCTTTTCGTCACACAAATCACATATATC
>NW_014578430.1:43578-55927 GCF_000485595.1 Priapulus caudatus
CCAATTCCCAATTCCCAGGATATCATCCATATATAAAAGAGGCGTGATTTCTATTGAGTTCCCATACATATATACCGGCGTACCATAATCCCTTTAGCCGAGTCACTTTACATTAACGAAGTGAAAAGTAACCCATCTATCAGCCGTTACCAGGTGACCCAAAATCATTCGTATTCGACCAATCACAAGAAATGAAAACATCAATCACCAATCCAATCGTTTGTTTGGAACGATAATCTGTAGCTGCAGGTGCCGGTGCCCGACGCAGCCGACCTGCCGGAACGTACCCTGGTACCAGAGCATATAAATCAACGTGATTTATTTGCTCTGCTGGTACGTACTATCTAATATGCCGGACCGTACCTCGCCTACTACACTAACTGGTCCAGGGAGTCGCCTACGTACACGCCTACTCCGTAACCATGTAAGATAGTTACCAGGGTACGTTTCGGTATACCGGACCGTACCAAGGGTACGTAATGTACTTGTAATGTATGCTAGCAAGCGTGGGCAGCAACCACTCCAAGCGACATATACATAATATCAGGAGTAGATAATAGAAGATCTTCTATTATCTACTCCTGATAATATATACCCGAGGGAGAGAGAGGAGAGAGCGAGCGAGGAGAGAGAGAGAGAAAGAGAGAAAGATCGCGCGTGCGCGAAAGCAATGCAGATTTCCACACGTTGTACATTTACATACAATTGTTTATTAATCTGACTAACCAATGTCATAATAATTATACAAATGACCAACAGCACATAAACAGTTTATGTGCTCTTGATATGATGAACTTTCTACTCAACTGAGAGAATAAACTGATATAATATCAGGAGTGAATAATAATATAGATCTATAATGCCGGACCGTACTTCGCTTACTCCACTAACGAGTCTATAGGGAGTCGCCTACGCCTACTCCCTAACCCGAACCCGAACCCTAACCCTAATCCTAACCATATCAAATAGTGACCAGGTTACGTTCCGGCAGAGGCGCCGGAAATGGGGGGGGGGCAGGGGGGGCGCCCCTCCAATCCAAAAAGAGGGGGGGCAAAACCAAAAAGAAGAGTGGGGAAAAAAATATAATGTATAAACTAAGACTTGTTAATTCTAACGTTCAAAAACTAATTTATACATCCATTTTGAGTTTTTCGCTGCGCTCTTTGCGTGATTGACGCTCACGTCGCACACACGCGCTCATGCACACACGCCGCACATACGCGCTCACGCACCCACGTCGCACACACGCGCACACGCACACACGCGCTCACGCACACGTCAGACACACGCGCTCACGCACACACGTCGCACACACGCGCCTCACGCACGACACATCGACACACACGCGATTCACGCACACACGCCGCCCTCCGCACCACACGTCGCACACATGCCTGCTCACGCACCCACACGTCGCCACACAACGCGCTCACGCACCACGCGTCGCACACACGCGCTACGCCAACACAGCGTCGCACACACGTGCTCACGCTACAGCATCGCACACACGCGCTCACGCCACACCACGTCCGCACACCCGCGACTCACGCACACACGCCGCCACATACGCGCTCACGCCACACACGTCCGCACACACGTTCGCTCACGCACAGCACGCGCTCACGCGCACACACGCCACACACATGCGCTCACGCACACAACGCCCGCTCACGCCCACCCACGCTCGCACAACACGCGCTCACGCACACACGTCGCACACACGCGCTCACGCACACACGTTCACACACATGCCGCTCACGCACACACGCGCTCACGCACCCACGTCGCACACACGTCGCACACAAGTCGCACACACGTCGCACATACGCGCTCACGCACACACGTCACAGACATGCGCTCACGCACACACGCGCTCACGCACACACGTCGCGCACACGCGCTCACGCACACACGGAAAAAAAATCGTGAGCCCCTTAGGTCTTTGCCCCCCCCCCAATCCAAAACTGCTTTCGGCGCGCCTGCGTTCCGGTATACCAGACCGTACCCAGGGTACGTTCCGGCAGTACCCTGGGGGACATAGACCCTATGAGCCTTGCGCTGAGTGTCTTTTTCATGGAGAAAAAATCTGATGAATGTGTTGATAAAATTTCTGAGTAATACAGTACAAAACATAGACCAATAAATTGTGCCCTAAACAATTTTATATTCTGATGTTATTTTAGGTCAAAATTTAAATTTTTTAGGGCACAATTTATTGGTCTACACAAAACAGTGCTATACAAAATGAAGAAAAAATATATACAAGAAAAAATGCTTTCATTAGAGCCTATAAGCCAGTTCGTAGTTAGCCAAGGGGTTGTGTGACGTCACGGGTCACCGGGTCATTTGTGACAAAAATCGATGAAATCTCTAGTGCGGCGTGCGATCTCGGTTCAGTACTTATATGTACACGTATATATTCTGTGTACGTGTACACGTACGCATGTGTACGTGTACACGTACGCATGTGTACGTGTACACGCACGCATGTGTACGTGTACACGCACACATGTGTACGTGCACACACACGCACGCACCTGTACGTGCACACGCACGCACGGACGCGCCTGTACGTGCACACACACGCACGCACGCACGCACGTGAACGTGCACACACACGCACGCACGCACGCACGTGAACGTGCACACGCACGCACGTGAACGTACACGTACACGTACGCACGCTCGCACGCACGTGTACGTGCAAACGCACGCACGCACGTGTGCGTGCACACACACGCACGCACGCACGGACACACGCACGTGTACGTGCACACGCACGCACGCACGCGCGTGTACGTGCTCACGCACGCACGCCAGCACGTGTACGTGCACACACACGAACGTGTACCAGTGGCGTATCCAGCATAGGGCGGAGCCGGCGTACGGCCCCCCACCCCCGTTTGTAGGCCCAGAAAAAAATCATGAAGTGTTTTAAATCCTAAATTGCAGGGTTGTGTCTAGGATTGAGATAGTGTCATCAGACATCAGAATATGGCCCACAGTATGCCTCAGATTGCAGGAAAATGGCTTAAATATTTCACAATTTCCTGGGGGGAGCATGCCCCCAGACCCCCCTAGCGCTGCCTTGCCCGCGCCCGGGTTGTCTTCGGCAGTCCAGGTACATTTCGCCCCCCTGTTCATCCATTTCTCGATACGCCACTGTGTACGTGCACACGCACACACGCACGCACGCACGCACGTCTACGTGAACACGCATGCACGCACGCACGTGTACGTGCACACGCACGCACACACGCACGTGTACACGCACGCACACACGCACGTGTACACGCACACGTGACGCACTCACGCACGGACGTGTACTTGCACACGTAGATGCATGCGTATGTGTACTGTATGGTCGAAATACGAAATATTTTGTCACAAATGACCTGGAAGAATTCGTGGCTAAGTTCGCGCATGCGCAGACTGTAACTACGAACTGGCTTCTTATGTGGGGGCAATTAGTAAGCGAAGATGAACAGGGCAATGGGGAGTAAGGGCGGATCTCGGATCAAGAAGAGATATTTGTGATTAAAAATGGTCGAACCTTTTTCGTAAGCTCTAATTGTAGAATAAGGCTAAATACACGCAAACAAGGTCACGCACACCGCATAATCGCACGCACGCACACTGCTTAATCGTATGCACGCATGCCACATAAACGCACGCACACACGCATGCCCAAACACCGCATAATCGCACAATCGCACGAAAGCACACCACATAATCGCACGCACGCACACACCACACACCGACGCACGCATGAGAGGAGGAGGGGAAGCTCGGCTGTGTGGTAAGGTGTAGTTTATTGGAATGCAACAGGACCTAGGAGCTGTCGCACTGCGATTTCCGCTAAATGTGTAGAAGTTGAGCAGTTGTGTAAATTGGCGATTATTGGCAACCGGTCTTAATCAATCAGTGCTAAAGTCCAACCCACATCATTAAGAACGGGACTACACAAACCCAACACTATGATAAAAAAGACCAGCAGGAAACAGAATGCTACAATATATACTGTATATTTACACACACAAATTAGCATTAACAATAAACTTCACGATCATTGCACCTTATACGCTACCAGTAATTAACCCCAGATTATTCGTGTAGAAACATTGTATTTACACTCTACTCCTCTATTATACAGGCAGTCCTCATTTGATCGCTCTTAAAACCTTTTCTGTAAAAATACCTTTTAATGAAACTGTGTAATGAATTATTCATAAGTTACACCAAAAATGAAAATTAATGAGCTATCAGCTAGTGCAGTTATGGACGAAGCAAGTAGAAATGCATAGCCTTAGAATAATTAATTGTTACTAGGTTTAACCTTAGATGGTACAAAGTTAATAGAAATTTTTTTTTACGCAAAATAATGCAAAGTGAAGCTATTTTTCATAAGCATAGATATTAGAAGAGAGGTCAGGCTGCAAGGAATTTGAACAAACCAAACATACTACATATGTTAATAAGTTAAGCCTATTATTTTAAATACGTTTTGAAAGCAATGTAAGAATATATAAACTTCTTCGAAATAGTTTATTAATGAGGTGAGTAACGATGAACGAGAAGATAACAGCAGATGGCAGCACCTATGACTTATGACTTCGTAACGAAGCAATGAGCAATGTGTACGTTCACTAAAAATTTTCAGGGACGTAACATTATAACAACATTAACTGGGTGAATTCAACGAGGATCATGCATAGGTAAAAATGGCAGGGAAAAACATTTTAAGCAAGCACATGTCTATAGATTTATAGCTTTCTATAAATCTAGATTTTTACCTCAAAAAAACAACCCAACGCTTAAAACTCATAATCGCCTGAGATAATTGACTATATTCCACCGTGTAAAACATGTTATCTAGCGAGTAAATCCTGCTGCATCAAGTAAAATCAATGTTTCATATGTCACTCAAGCCAGCAATATAATTATTCACTATTTTTAGACTTTGACAGATGCTGCCACCTAGTGGCATTGAGAAAATCAACTACTGCCAAGTGACTAATTTTTCAAGGTACAAACATCAACAGTCACCTATTTAGTAACCGTAAGTATCAATACTCATATCTCTTCATCATGATCCAACCAGCATAAGTGATGATCACATGATGCAGGGCCGTTTGTTTAAGGACCCTCTGTATTCCACCAGGATGGCTGTGATGCTGTTACACCTACTTTTCTACCAGTGCTAGTTTTGATGTGCAGTGATGTATCCTCACTAAAGTAAACAACAGTAAAAACATGTTCAGCAGCAACCACATGTGCATACACACTTGCACGCATGCACACACGCACAAATGAAACACAGACGCCCCAAAAGGCACATGCATTCAGATGCTATCTCTCTCTCTCACTCTCTCTCTCTCTCTCTCCCTCTCTCTCTATCTCTCGCACTCAATCTCTCTCTCTCTCTCTCTCGTGCGTGCTCTCTCTCTCTCTCTCTCTCGCACGCGCTCTCTCTCTCTCTCTCCCTCTCTCTTTCTCTCTTTGCCACTCAACTAGTACTTCTCTTTCAGACTACGATGGTTCTCACCTGGCATCGATTCTCATCAGTGCTAGTCCGAGTGAGCAAATCACACCTCTCAGCTTCCCCACCTGCTTTCCTGCAGAGTTCGCTACGGCTGCATCTCCCTCTGGCTGTTCGTCCAAATTCCTGAAGCCAAAACGAGGAGAACTAAAGCCAGCGTTATGCTCGGTGTGGAGCACATGCTTAATAACTGTGCACGTGATAAGAAACTAAACCACGCATAATTTCCACGTAGGACCATCGACAGATAATTAATCAAAAAAGCAGCCAAGCATCAAGGAAACTACTTTCCTGAGAGCTTGTTTGCGTGAAGGCCTCTTTACTGAATTCACACTAATATAAAACATTGTAATCTTGCAAGCACTTAGCAGTGTAATTGTTCAAGGCAGAAGTCTTTAGAAAAAAATCCTTGTGATTGTTTCTTACCCAAAAGAAAGGTATTAAATCGAAATGCTTGTAAGCGTGAGTTCTCATAAGCAAAATGCTCGTAACATGGGGGGACTGTATTTTTCTTTGTGGTCCTACAGTGGCTTAAATGGTCGCCCAGCTGAGCCGAGCGTATAATTGAATTTCGGATCGCAGTCAAAACTGCTAGTATAACAACTATACTGGGACTTACTCGGCCAGAGTGAGCGGCATTAGCCGCTTCCTCACTGCACCAGTATGCTGTGTTCTAGCTGTCAGCTCCTGCCCTATGTAGCACCCTTTACGAAAGCTAACTGCCAACCAAAAAATGACAATGATGTTAGACTGTCATGCAAGAACAGTGTCAATGAATCTGTATAAGTGTACGAATAAATAAAGGATTTTCCTCACTATTCAAGTTCCTGATCTTTTTATCCCCACCACCCTAACTAAACAAAGCCATATATATACACCACAAATCCGGCAAACCAACACACGCAAACATCGGTAACACGGCAAATATATACTTACCTCCATTTAAATAGTCAGCATTAGCCTCCAATGGAAAGCATTTTCCTGGAGGATGATTGACAACTCCCTCGCCAACACCCAATCTGTACCGCAACTTCTCATACCACTGGGGATCATCTGCCACCTTACAGTTTGTCACAACGTCGCTGGCTATAACAACACGTACACTTTGGTGTGAGTACGGTAATGTTGAAAAAGCTGAAGACACACAGTCATGGAACCACCTATGTCAAACATGTGCTCTGTTACTTTGGATTGAGAAGAAGACACGTTTGAATAGGTACACCACATTTTGTGTGCTGCTTTAATGACTACTGAGCCACAGCACTGGCTTGACTACACTATAACTAACGTTGTCATTCCAAGCATCAGTAACCTTGGTATCAGAGTTTTCTAGTTTTCTGATCAAAGCTCGCATATCTTACCTTGAGTTCCTGAGGCAAGAATGAGCCGATAGCCAAGATCGGGTGCTCGAGGGTCCATGTTTAAAAAGATGTGAGACTTGTTGGAAGCTACTGTCACAGACTCATTTGGAGGCGATGCCACAGCCCATACTGACATTTCATCAGACATAGAAAACAGATCTGCCTGCAATGATACATCATTACTGATCATTTATTAATTTACGGGCAATCCTTTCACATTGTACTTAACTCATACTCTACTCTCACACTGAGGATAGCTTTGAAGAGATTGAACACTGCAGGACTATCCGATGAGATTTTTCACATTTTATTGATGTATAAACATACAAACATAACAAGGTAGTGTAATCTAGGAAGTTAGTTTTTAAGCTCTAGCTTACAATACCAGGGGAGCAAAACATGAATTTAAATGTGATTGAAATTAATGTAATTCAGAAAGCAAACCTTTTTCCTAAGTTTGTATTTTTTCAAATGTTTCAAAACATCATCTACTTGATCTTTATCAGTCTCTAACAAATAGTTCTGTCCCTTGTCCTTGTCTTCTCCAAGCCTGTATATAATGATATCCCACAGAACCCGACCCTAAAAAAAGAATAGAATTGCACGGGCTAAATTAAACTGCAACATTATTCGTTTAAAAAGTGTATACTCATTGGCACTAACAATCTCGTACTTTGTGCTACTGAATTAGATGGGTTCCTGGCAATTACGCAAGAAAAAGATGAGATAAATGTCTAACTGCACAGCCTACTGTAGCAGTAATTGGTATAAAATGGGTTGACTGCGATAAAATGACATGGGGCCAGCACTTTTCAGATTAGTGTGATCGAAAAAAACATTAGCTTCAAAATTAAAAAAACATTTAGATAATAACTATTTAAAAATGCTCATTACCTGATTATTAAGTATTAGAGAGTAGAGGCAGTTATTTATTGTTGGGCAAATGTCAACATTCAAACAGTCCATGTCATTAGTAATCAGGCCTTGCAGTAATGCCTTGGCGTCCGGTCCAACTACTCTCAGCAGACCTCGTTTTTCTACACATTGACTTATAAAACCTGGTTAAAAACAAAATTAATATATACCGTCAAAGTAAGACAGATGACGTACAAGTGCTCTACAATAAACAGTTGTGATGCAAAACTAAGATCACCTTAATTTATCTACAGGGACACACAGTAGCCGCGTTCACACGTAGCAAGAAATCCGGTATTTAGCGTTCACACGAGGCCCAAGAAATACGGTATCTAAACAGATCCGGTATTTGATGTAAATACGAGGCTTCCCAGACCCCGAATAATTTGCCATGCTTGAGAAATACCGAATTTCTTGGACCGCGCATTTCCTCGTGTGAACGCTAAATACCGGATTTCTGAAGCCACGTATTTTATAGACTGGTCCGCGCTCGACAGTTCTAGTGTAACGCGAGTGGAACTGTCGAGCGCGGACCAGTCTACGTATGTTATCGGCAGTTGGTGCGCATTGCATTGTTTATTTCGCATTGTTCGCTTGATTGTTTAAAGCAGCTCGCAGCTCGCAAATACCGTATTTCTGGAGCCGCGAATCAGCGTGTGAACGCTCGGCAGCGTATTTGTCTCAGATATGGTATTTCGCAAATCCGGTATTTCAGAAATACGAGGTCTCGTGTGAACGAGGCTAGTGTTTAAAGGTATCATCGACGGATTAATTGACACCAGCATTTTTGTTGCTGTGACAATACATACAATCGTACTATGATTTATATGTGCAAAAGCCATTATTTTTTTGACTGGACAAGCGTGTACATTGACAAATCAGCTGCTTACGCATCTAAGTAAAACAAAATATGAGCTACACACCAAGAATTGAAGTGTCCCAAACTTCCCCTGCCAATTATCAGTGGGTTGGATTCCTTTGCAAACTAAGAGTGCCTGAGCAAGAAACTATTGTCTGCTATAGGTTTGGGATAAAAATAGGAACAGCAATAGGGATAGGGATAGCAATAGGCAAGAGATAGAGATAGGGATATGGTGGTGGTGATTGGTGATGATGTTGGTGACAATTACGATGACGATGATTTGTGTATTATTGTCCTAAAGCTGGATTATGCAGTGACTGTATTGTTACTAATATATAATAATTAAAATAATATTGTTCACAACTAAACTGCATACACTGCTATAGATGCTGGAAGAGAACTGAACTGATCTTAGCTCTAGAACTATAGCCCTTCCCTCTGCTACAGGCGAGAATGCTACATGCCTGTGGCAGAGTGAAGGGCTATAGTTCTAGAGCTAAACCGATCTTAGCTCATCAAGCTTGCGAGGCTTCAACTCCTGTCCGGCAGGCCTGGAGGCAACAAGACTGCAGAGTCCATAACTGTAGCTCTTCCGGTGTAGCACCTTCGCTTCTACTTCTAGTACAGAGAAAGCTCCAGTAGGAGTGAAGAGGCTACACTGATAAAGCTACTGTCAATGTGGCTAATCGTGGTGTATTACCTGCATCACTTTGGGCTGAACTATCTTGCGAATTATGTCGATATGAGAGAAGTGCCGTCACTGGCAATGGTATCTGCCTCTCACAAAATGGAAACGAGAAGGCTCCAACCAGTGAACCTCTTTGCCTCGAACACCGTACTAATCTAGTAACTATATGCAGCGTCATCTCTGAGGCTCTGTAAAGAAGGAGCTATTATATTATATACTGTAGTGATGGGAATCGGCTGGAATTTCATAATCGATTATCGGTTTCCCTTAACCGATCGATAGTAATCGATTAGTAATCGGATAAATTCGTTAATAATAGGCATAGATTTTAATTTAATCTTACTTTGTATATATTTTCGAAGTATAATAATTTCAATATTATCGATTATTTTCCTTCACTATCTTTTCTCGGGGAAGCATTTCCCAGTCATTTGACCAGCAGCATTACTGCGACCTACACACAAAACGTATTAATTATTATGCGAGCTTCAATGTCTGATGAGCGAAGGTCTCTCGCTAGCTGTAACCCCTACCCATATTCGTTCAACAGCTGAGTAGTAATAACTTATGTCTGACGTTGCAGTCATCCTCTACACAGCAGCGACCGGAAGCCAACAACCAGTACAACAAACACGAGAGACAAGTCGCAGTAAAACTGATCTCGAGTCGGTTTTTTGCCGAACAATACCAGATTTACGCGCCATTATTCAGGGGCATAGAGGCATTGTGACGGGACATGCGGTTTTGGTTTAAATAACAAGGTAGACAGCCGACTCATATACTGCAAAGAATCGTAAAAATAAATACGGCGAAAATTTATTATTTCGAACTAAATACTGCAACATGGCTTTCAGGCATTCACCAATTTGTATCGCTCTACGTATGTTTCTTTATATCAGCTACTGATATTCATATAACCCTTCATTCATGATGAGTTTGTGCACTAGGGCAGGCCTGCGAGTAGTAGCTTGCTGTGTTTGCAGATGAGCATTTGTATCCGAGGCAATTTAACGGTAATAAAAGCAAATAAGAATAGACACGAAATGAGTAGAGAAACATAAGACTGTTGGGTAGCAAATAATTTCGTTTTACATATTTTTTTTTATTGAGACGTTCCAAGTGCCTGTGAACGGGTTTATTACAGCTACAATGACGAAAGCTGATTGAGGCCAAAAGGAAAATATCAAATAATGACTATGCACTGCGGCTGCCCGTCTATTTCCTTTCATCCGTCCTCTTATTCTCATACATCAAACTCTCTCGGACAACCATTAAAAGTTTTAAACAAACATGATCAAGACTTGTCTTTATTATAGTAAGTAATTGTTTGTGTTCTAATAGTGTAGGCTGTGTACCAAGTTAATCGCCTGCCAATGGAATATCCTCTCCAACACAACTGTAACAAACAATACGGAGAGTAGAATTTCATCTACGGATAACATCTGTGGGACAGTGTCAAACCAAAAAACAAAGACACTGTCCAATTTGTCCATGTCTATAAGTACACTAGTATCGCTCTGCAATCAGAGTTAACAGTGATTCATGAAGGTGTCCTCTGGACTACACACTGATGCACTTCTACTTCGCTACCAATACATGTCCATGTTGCGATTTAGTAATTTTTAATTTATTTTTAATTTTATTTTTTTGGTATTTTTGATAATCGATTATTTGTTTTCATAATCGATTATCGAATTTGAGACTATAATCGATCGATTTTCGATTATAATCGATCATCGGACATCACTATCAGTGCTCGAAATAAGCGTTGTCCGGTTGTCCGAGACAACCAGAATTTGCGCCGGACAACCTAACCAGTCTGAGACATGTCGCGGTGGACAACCAACTTACCAAGAACCCTATCTCTAACCTAACACTAACTCAAAACCGACTCGGCTATCTTATATACGCGTGGTACCAATTAATTATGGTGTATAACCTTTTGGCTTTCAATATTTTGCATCTGAACTGACAATCAATCCCATGCAACCAACTGGTATAGGCTAGCTGCACAATAATGTTCAGTTTCATACTTCAAATCCGACTGTTTTCTAGCTCATCAGAAATCTTAATCGTGAATTAAATCGTGAATAATATAAAAATATGGGACCAGCTGCTATTTCCAACACTGGTATAATATCATATGTCAGGTTTTCTGATGTATGAGAGGTGAACTCATTTGGAACCAGCAAACCAGCAAGTTTCCAAATTTTCTGGGGAGGACCCCATACCCCGCCTGTTTTTCACCCCCCTCCTTGGAATCCTAGACCCGCCACTGAACAATTACATATTTTGGGAGCAGAGACCAATGAGCAAAAATTCCGCCTTTTCGCATGCGCCCAAAACAAAGATTGCAGAGCTGAGAGGTAGGGAGCCGTAGGGTGTGGGAGAGGGAGGCGGAGGAGCCAGTGAAATATTTAAGTCATCCATATTTCGCAGTTCGCTGTTTTTGGCCCCCCTTGTTAAAAATCCTGGCTACGCCACTGTTTTTGGGTGTTTTCTGATTATATTATTATGTGATTGAAAATAGGAGATTTGGGATTTTTTTTGGACAATCAGAAATTGTTGGGCGGACAACCCGATTTGATGCCGGGGTTTTCCGCAGGACAACCACTTTTTTTCTATATTTTCGAGCACTGACTATTATATAGTATATAATTATTATTATTAATGTTAAAGTTAATTGTTTTAATATGGCCCAATAATTTTTAGGCCATGGCTACGCGACCGGTTTCGGACTAGGAGCCGCTAGGCTACGCGTCCGGACATCCATCTCACACAGTGATCTTGCGACACGTACACGCATGATTGCAACTTGGGACGCTCTGCTGATTGCCGAGTGTGTGTGTGTGTGTGTGTGAGAGAGAGAGGGAATGTGTATGTGTGTGTGTATGCGTGAGATAGAGAGAGAGAGAGAGAGAAAGAGAGCTAGAGGTGTGTGTGTGTGTGTGTGTGTGTGTGTGTGTGTGTGTGTGAGTGCTCAG